>NW_015150827.1:87593-99328 GCF_000732505.1 Cyprinodon variegatus
AAGATCTGATCTAAATAAAAACGATGATAATAAACTATTTTTGGTACCCTCTTAACTGTTTGAATAAATGTTTTTTATGAATGTTACGTAATAAACTGAACATCACAAAAACATCCATGGGGTATAAGAACCACTCACTATGTCAAATATATATATTTGTTTGCTGTGAAGCAACAATGCAAACTGTTACTATAAATAAATAGACATTTAAACAGTTTATATAACATAATGCGCCTCTAATTACATGAGAAGGTATGCATAGGAAAGTTCAAGTACCTAAATGACTCCTGTGGTTTTGACGGAAATTTAGTTACACGAGATTTTAGGCTATTGTGACCTATTTCACTGCACTAAATGCACTCTTGCCTTTGATGCATGGGTCTTGAGTATAAGCTTAAGTGTTCCTCTGACCTAGAAAAGAACCTGTGTGGAACCCCACTGTAACCCACAATGAACGACCCACATAAAGCAGATGCACGGAGGTCCTCTCAGCGTTTTATCTTCCTTGAACTTTTTCCACTAGCTCTATATGTCAGGTATTAGGTCTTCTTTTCATTAGCCATGATACTTCTGTTTTAAATGGAAGCATAGGGTATTCTCATGCTAGGCTGATGGAAACACCAAGCACACACACCCATGGAGAGCTATTTTAAGTAAGTGCTGACTCGTGGCTAGTTTTTTTTTTTTTTCCTTCAGTTTTTTTGTTAATAAAATACTAATTAAATCACACACCTTTCCGGCTGATTACTCAGACTGGATCCCATATTAGAGTACCTGCTTATTACGACACTTGTAACTGCCTGAAGACTCTGTGTCTGTGAGGATGGTTAAGATACAGAAGTAAGTGTCAGTATTCTGACGTATTTCTTTCCCCCTTTTCAAATAAGGTTTTAACATCACAATTTATTTTTTTATTTAAATAAAACCACAATAAAAAAGTAGATGAGAGATGAAATGTGACTTGATGCGTGATTTAACATTCCACCTTTTATCTGCCCACATTCATGTGACACCTTTAGTGCTCAACTGTATTATAACAGACTTCAGCTTTCTTATTTTATCAAATCTTATTTTGTTTTTTTTCTCACTTTTTTAAACTTATTTCTGTTTTTATAAAGTTGTTTGGTTTGAAGAAGGATCCTTTCATTTTCTGTCTGTAACTACTAGTGACCACACCAACCAAGACCAAGGAGTACCAAAACATTTAGAGGCCGAGACCAAGACCATATAGGTATTGGTGGTGGTCTTGGTCTCCGTACCCCTTGGTCTTGGTTGGTGTGGTCTTGACTATATGCTAGTAAGTACTTTATTAGTTCGTTTACCATCATTGGAGCAAATAACGTTATGCAGTGAAATAAAAACATTAATCAAGCTAGAACAACAATCTTATGAAAAATTCCAGTGACTTTTATGAATAAATAAAAATAATATTGGCAACTATTCTCTACTAAGAAGCAGAACTAATAAGAACTCCTTATTTCTTTTTAGAGCTGATGCTCTGCTCACCACCTGTTTTACAGCGGTCCAGATTGTTGTGAACGTTTAAGAAAATGTTAGCAGTGTGGAAGGATAGTCTTCTCTAACTTGAAGCTTGTACAATTTCAAAGTCTGATAACCTGTCTTTTGAAAAGTATAATTTTTCATTTATTTTCATTTAAATCTTCTGCCATGAAAAGCGTTCCTGCATTTTAAGAAAATACCAATTAACATCATCCTAGCTCTGCAGTACAGGGCTGGCAGCTTCATGTTTTAGGGGGTTTTATTTGCCCCTTTACATAAGCAGAGGTGTCTAGTAACGAAGTACAAATACTTTGTTCCTGTACTTAAGTGCACTTTTTAGGTATCTATACTTTACTCCATTACTTATTATTCTTCCTTCTTCTGACTTCTACTCATTACATTTTCACACAAGAATCTGTACTTTTTATTTCTTACATTTTTAAAACAAATTACTCATTACTCTTGGCTTCGGTTTAATATTTATAAATATTTATTTAATGTCATGTGTGCCATCCACATTTGGTAAAAACTAGTGTAATGACTAGTGAGAACGTATCGGGAGATGGAGAAAAGAGACCAACAAGAGGCCAATTTAGCCCTATCTGAATATTTCAAATTAGTCGAAAATTTGAGCTTTCAATTCATATAGTGGCATCTGGCTGTTTTTTTTAAAGGATACTTTATACTTTTATAGTTTAAGTAGTTTTTGGAGCACATACTTTTTTACTTTTACTTGAGTAAAGAGGTCAAGTTGATACTTCAACTTTTACCAGTGTTTTTAAACTGCAGTATCTATACTTCTACTTAAGTAACAGAAGTGCGTACTTTTGACACCACTGCACAAAGGAGGAATGAACATCATATGAAGTTCTGAAATGACACCTGAAATAAGCCTGGTATTTAAAGCTCTGTCATAAATGGGTCGTCTAGATGGACAATGACGCTAAACATACTTTTCAAATAGTAACAAAGTTGCTGATTGTAGCAATACAAACACCTTTGAGGCACCATTTTCAGCAGCCATTTCCGAGCTCTGAGCTCGGGCCCATCTTTTGTAGATAGACCGTCACAAATTTGTGCAAATGAAGGGACTTAGGTACCCTGGTTCAGTTAGGACTAATACATCCAGTAAACCCTTTTGAAAAGCTGCCGGAAGGATGCTAAAAATGTTTATGCTCACCATATAAGACAACTCTACCAAGCAATGAGGAAATGTAAACCTGTGCAATTGAAAAAAGAAAAAAAAAAACAGTTGTTTTCAGTTATTTTTACTCATAAAGTAATAGTTTAGTCTGATTCAGTGTCAAAAAGGGTGATAAGAGTCAAAAAAGGTTCTGATTTTGTCATTTGAAAAATATAAAACAGCTTTTTAAAATCTCGTATAAAACAGTTACACAAATGGAAAAGAAAAGATTTTTAATTTTCCTCTATTGCGTGTTTGGGTGGGTAGAGAAACCATACTTTTTGTTCTAAATTAAAACAGAATTCCTAAAAAGGCAGTCAGATACTTTTAAAGCTCTAGTATTCACAGCTTAAAAACTACAAATAGAACAGAAAGAAAACTTGAAAGATAATAATCATTTACATATGAAATAAAATAAATGGGAAGATTACAGATAAGCATATTGAAAAAAATATGCGTTATATATATTTTTATCTATTTTATTATATTTATTCATTTGAGCAATTAGTCTTAAATATATAAATAAACATAAAAGTATTTCATATATAATTGCATTTGATGATTCCTGGAGAACCAATGGAAAATATGAAGCATTTCATGTGTGGAAGAAGTGGAATCACATGAATGGAACATTCATATCAATTTGTGGGAGTATTGCAACTTTTTGCAGCTGATTTGTATAGACTTTAATAATATTTACTTTAAAAAAATAAGTACTTTCACTTGTTTCTTTTTTTTTTTTGATAGCATCTGTAAACAAAAGCAGCAGATCCTATTCACTGCTGAATTTACTTTACTACTGCAACACGTGACAGTCATTTCTTAAGCCTTTGTTGGGGAAAATGCTGGGGCTTTTTTCTGCTGCTATTACAAAACCATTCCTGTGGGCAGAGCTTAATGTTTCTCCTCTGAAGTATATATAAGGCCTGTGTGCTGAGCAATCTCCATCCACCTGAGAGGGAACAGGCGAGACCACTTTCAGATCACAGCAGCATCTGCCTACAAAGCTAAAGTTATGGTATCAGTCAAAGTCACAGTGGTTGCTGTGACACTTATTACTCTTTGTGTCCTGGCTACAAACAAGCATGCAGGTAAGCCTTGCTTCCATTCTTCTGTTTTAGTGATTATACAAACTCATATGAGACACATAGAGATTTGCAGCATAATTTATAATTCATCTTTTATCCTTTCTTACAGCTTACGTTGGTTGCTGTCGAAGACACATAAAGGGCAAAATTCGATTTGAGGAAATCAAGGGCTTCTCTGTGCAGAATAACACAGAAGTCTGTCCCATCAGTGCCATCATGTAAGTGATTGTTTATGATCAAGTTACTATTTATACATAAAGGGTTTTTATTAACTTTGATTTCTTTTTAATCCAGTTTTCACACAAAGAGAGGCAAAGTATGTGCCAACCCTGCTCTGGAATGGGCGATGGACTACGTCAGCCGGATAGAGTAAGTAGTTTAATGGCATAAGAAAAATGCTATAATATCTAGACAAAAAAAAAAAAAAAAAATGAATACATGCAGCATTTCCTAAAACTGATCTCATTACAGATATCAGGCACAAAAAGTTCACCAGAGGGCGCAAATGAAGAAACAAGGGTCCTAGAGGAAGAAGCTATGGAGGACTCAGAGGCCAGCTGCAAACATGTTGAAGATCTGTACAAATAAAAAAGGCTTTGCTGTTCATAGAGTAGAAAACACCAGCTTAATAAGCAATACTGACAGCCTGATGCTGCAAAGCAATGCATATATTGGCTCAGTTGTAAGAGCACTGAATGTATTTTGTTCTTTATATTGATAAATATTTTCTTTTTGTACTAATTTTATACAAAATAAAAACATCCTTCAAAAGAATCACCTGTCTGTCTGTCCTGTGTAAATTGAAATAATTTTGGGTTGTTGGAAGGATCATTTATTGAAACTTTCTTTGGCCCTTTTAGAGGTGTGACACATTTGATCTGCGTGCAAATCCAGCTCCCTCCTCGCCTTTTATCTCTTTCAGGAAATTCCACCTTTGGAGTTTTCAAGTATTGTAATCGGAGCTGAAAACGAGATGATGAAAGATAGAGAAAGTTACAGGAAACATGTTGTTTAAAACCATGCAACAGATCAGGCTTTGCATGCTGACTCTCAAACCTCATTGCCAATGAAAACAGCTTAAAAAAGTCCTTATTTAAACTCTTCCAGGGAAACTTTTTAAATTGTGGGAAATTTTGAATATAGTGTAAATCAAGAGATCGCTTCAGTTAGATGAGTTTCTCTAACACACCTTAATCCCGCAAAAACACACCAAACCTGTTCTGCGTGGGCATGACGAAACATAGGAAACCAGTGAGAAGTTTGCCTGCATCATTATACGCATGAATTAAATAATCTTAATACAAATGGCCTTTTCATGAGGCGCTGAACATTCATTTTGTAAGATTGATTATTTATGGAATCAACAATTTGGGGGAATTTTCAGAAGATTTGCATTGCATGTTTAGATTGTTAATTTTGTCTAATACGAACTGTTTTAAAATGATCTACTTGCTTAAACATATAAATCCAACAGCACACACACGGCATGAATGTCTTAAAGAGAGCTGCTGGCGAACCACATGTTTTGCAGGCGCCTTCATATTTTAAATGCATATTTTGTGCAAATAAAAAAATGTAAGAAAGAGTTTGATTGATTTAGTTTGTTTCCTGCCATATAGCCACCCTAGGCATTTCAACCTGGAGAGACTCGAATAGAGATCTTGCAGCAATGTCACTGCTGAAGGCAGTTCTGCATAGAAATGTCGGTCTATGTTAAAGGCGTCCGCACAGAGTCTGACTCTGTTGGTGAAACGGAGGCTGGAGAATGAGGGGAGCCGTGGGGAGTTTAAGAGATGAAGGTGGAGGAGAGATGCTGTTAAGCACGAAAGAAAGGATGTCCTGGATAGTAATTGGCTTATGAAGGTGTGGAGCTGCAATTGGCTGGAGCAGAAACTCATAATGTGCAGATTGGTTGCAGGTGAGAGTCCTTCAGTTATAAAATCACATAGTTAGTCCGTTCTTTATTTCAAAACCAGTTTTGCTTTGTATTTATTATTATTTGTCAGTCCAACTTTCAGTCCTCTCACCCAAATGGACATCCTTGGATGAAAGAAAGTTGGTTAACATGTTTAAAGACAGCCAAAGCAGTACCAGGGGTATAGCTTTACATAAATTGCAAAATCATAGCAGACCTGTGAAGGAAATGTAGCGATAATTTGGTCAGATGGCTTACCTTATATATACTGATTTTCAGGGAACAAAATCATCAGAGCACCAACTCACAGCAATGTTTCCATTATCTTCCCCAGGTCTGGTTTATTTTTACACAGATGGTAACAAAACAAACAAACAACAAAAAAACAACTACGGTAATAAAAGTAGAGGTCAAAAGAACTCACAGTAGTAAAAATGTTTCCTTTACTATAAATATCACTGTATTCAAATCAGCAGCAGAAGACTGCGATTCGCCCACACATATAAAAATGTGTTCCATTAATTTGTTGTTTATATATAAACACACGCGCTCAAACATGTTGTGTCGCACTATCGTTGCGGGGACTTTCCGTTGACCTCTATTCACTTTGCATTCATTTCTATGGCCTATATCTGACCCTTACCATTACCAACACTGCTTAACCGTAAATCTAATCTGAACCTAATTCACACCCTAGTCTTAAGCCTTACACCCACCCTAGAAGGAGAGCTTTCTCATGGGGACCAGTCGTTGGTTCCCACAAATACCTGTAAGTTCTCTTTCTGGGGTTTGGGTTAGATTATTATTATTATTATTATTATTATTATGGTGAGGTACGCACTGATAATGGTTAGGTTTAGGTCTATTTTCAGGGTATTGCTATGGAAGGGTTCATACTGAAAATGAATGGAAGTCATTTGTAGGCAAAACATGGTTCTCACTACATATAGCAAGATGAGAATCTGTGAGTGTGTGTTAGTTCAGCATTCAAATCCAAGTTCCTCCTCAAGTGAAGTCAGTGGACAGTAATCATAATTTAGGTTTGGAAGTTGCTAAATTTACACACATCTGTACAGTTCAACCAACCAACATATTCTCATTATCAGTTCGTATGAAATCGTACGAAAAGTTATGCACAGTATTTCATACGTTTTTGACCTTTTTCCTCGAAAAAACAGATCAGTACGCATGCGCAACCAGACAGACGAAAAAAGCAGATCCGCGGAAGGACGTAAAACTGGGAAAAACAGTGCAATAATTACTTCTTCATGTCTCTAAATACGTTGCTTGCTGTTTTGTATCTTAGGGTTAGGGTTAGGGTCATGGTTACGGTTAATTCTATGTTAAATGCTATGGTATTGAATGGTGCGTAAGATGCGCATGCGCAAGGATATGTTGTCTCGAGGCAAGACGTAAAAATGCGCCGAAATACCACAAAAAAAACGTCTAGAACGTACGAAATTACGGTGCATAACTTTTCCCACAATTTCATACGAACTGATAATGAGAATACGCTGAACCAACACATTATATGACTGAGATCAGGCTTATTAATGAATGAAAAAGCCTCCTTAAAGTTTTTGATGTCCTGAAACAACTTTGTAATTAATCAGACTGTATGTTTAGGATCATTGTCCATCAGGGAGACTCCCTGACTGACTTCTTTTGGTGTCGCTTCAGTTATTCATAAAACGTTCTGTCCTCATGATGCCATCTAGCATATATTATAACCCTCTCTACTCCAGTAAAAGACTCCAGAAACTATGAAGCACAACTGTGCTTCATAGTTGAAATGATGTTCAATGCAAAAGGTGGAAACATTAACTTAAGTAAATGATGGGTGAGTGAAAAAGCTTCAGCCGGTGTGTATGTCAGGACAGTGGTTTTCAACTCAGTCCTCAGGAGCCTGTCCTGCATGTTTAGGTATTTTCCTGCTTTCACACACTGGGTTTAGTGTGAGCACATTCTTAGTTTTCTGTGACTTGTGGAAAAGAATATTATAGTCTCCAAATGATAATATTTGGATGCGGTTGAAAAGTTCACATCATGAAAAATGAACACAGGATGCTGAACAGAGCAGCTGCACTTAAAGCAAAAGAAGGGGATTTATTTGTGTTAGTAACAAGAGAAAAGTTAGCATTATTTATTTATTTTATTTGTAAAAGACCAAAGAATGTTTAATAGGATTGCTTGTCTTTTATTCAAATTTTTATTTTTGCATTTTATGACTTTGCAGCTTGATTTGTTTATGAATACAATAAACTATAATCGACAAAGTAGTTGAAGTTAGAAAGTTAAAAGAAAACTAAACTAAGTAGTTTTTACTGTAAGATAGATAAGCAAACAGATAACAAAATTAATTAATAAAGTTGTCATTAAAATGTTGAGTAAAGCTGTCACATCAGTGTTGGCAGATAAAACCTGCAACATTATGTAAAGCCTATCAAGTCTGATGTAAATTCTCACTGTACTTGATTAAATGCAGTATTAACATTTACCATCTAGCAGAGGAAAGTGTTACTGGGAGTTATGAAAGGACTCAGAATACTATTTTTATTTTTGTATCAGTAACTGAAAATGATCTCTTGGAACACAAACCATAGGACCTCACAACAAGTAAAGGAGCCAATCTACAATTACACATCTTTTTAAGTGGTATAACCAGCAGACTCTCTAAGACACGGGATTTGTTTGAGCAAAATTTACTCAAATTGAGGAAATCTTTATAGAAATGGGTAACAGTATATAAAAACACAGAAAAATATTTTAGTTGAACTTTAAAGTTATGTAAAGGGCCCACTTTTGATAGGAAAAATGCTTAGAATTTAAATTATTCCTGTGTAAATGTTCTGATGGGTGTTTTCATGATGAACAACGGTTTAATTAGTACATTTCATTATGTAGAATGTGTAAAGTTTATTATATGTGTTGGTTCCCTTCTGCAAAATTAGGATTTTTAAACTAAAATACAATTTTACAATTTAGTGAAGCTAGTTAGGTTCAATCCTGAAGCCAACCTTAAGCGTTCCTCCTTTTGGAAACACATTTTTTTTTTTTAAACCAACAAAAAAAAAAGGCCTATGTTTGAGGCCATTGTCATGCTGTAACAACTGCATCCAGATATCAATCAGCTTGTTGTCTTGAAGATGCATCCAGCAGAAGATCATCTAGATGATGATGCTGCCACCACCATGCTGGACAGTTGGGACAGAGTTATGGTCTTGGTTCAAAAGCCACGTTATGACATCTGTTCTTTTTTTTTTCTATCGTTGTAATGTTAATCTAACTATGACACATACTTCCAACATTTAAAGTTAAAAGGGGAAATGTATTATATCCATTCCAAAAAAAGAAAATTAAAAACAATCCATTGGACTTTTTATCCAAGAAACCTTTCTGATTCTTGGATGGAAGCGAAACGTCTTCAAACTTGAAAGCAAAGTCCAGTGGATTGTTTTTAATTTTTTTTTTTTTTTTTTGGAATGACTATGACCTGGATGACTGAGAATCTTCACCAGGGTATTATATCGATGTAAAAAGATGACTTTTGGAGAATAAAACAGGAAAGTAAATCACACAAATTAAATATCCATCCATCTACTCTCTATATAAAGCATTAAGATAAGAAATTATCTGATTATGGGAAGCTGTTCCACAGCCTCACCCCCCAGAGGAGCTGGTTTCCTACTCTCACTGATTACCGCCTCCAACACAAAGGAAAAGGACGCAACAAGATCTCCATTTCAAAACAAACGACTTCCGCGCATGCTGCTGTTTTCCCATGCGCAGACCTTGTTGCATCGGCTATTGTCGGCCACCCAGGAGAAGACAGAGACCACTTTCACATCACAGCAGCATCTGCCAGTAAACTTGAAGCCATGGCATCAATCAAAGTGTCTGTGATGGCGGGGACACTTTTCACTCTCTGCGTAATCCTGGGAACAAGCGCGCATGCAGGTAAACTTTGCGCTCCATCTTTTCTCCCTTTTTCTGTCATACTTATTAATATGTCACAGAGACCTGCAGTGTAGTTTTTTTTTTTTTATGATCTTCAATTTTGCTTCCAGCTTATGTTTGCTGCAGAAGATACATGAGGGGAATACTCCCATTTTCAGATATCACTGGTTTCTCTGAGCAGAAGAACTATGAACTGTGTTCGATAAATGCCATCATGTGAGTCTCTGTTGTGATTCCTTCATTTTAATTATTACCGTTTCACTGTCCAGACTATCAAATTATTATTTCACCATTTGTAATATAGCCCGTGCAATGACTTTGATTCCTTCTAAAAATCCAGTTTCCACACAAAACAAGGAAAAATATGCGCCAACCCAGACCTGGAATGGGTGAAGGACTACATCAAACGAATTAAGTGAGTAATCCTTATCAATAAATTAATAGGTAAATAAAAAATAAATAAAAAAAACTGATGATGCTAAAATTTTGTAGACAAAAAATGGAGATATGTAACATCTGTTCAAACTGCTGTCATTCCAGATCTATGGTGCAAAGGTAAAGGACAACTACTGCATTTATTTTATAAGTCTCCATAAAAAGAAAAGATATTGATGTTTTTTTTTCTTAAGTAAACATAATAATAAAAGCAACATCTAATAAAGCAACACTGTATATATAGCCTGTATGATGTCCTTTATATTCATTAAGTTTCTGTTTTGTACACATATCACTAAATAAAGTCACTCTTCAGAAATAACCGTCTCTTTGGAAAATCTGTAAAACAAAAAATTAAATCTCTTAAATTCAGGGATAGTTATTCTGAAAATTTCAGAAAACCAATGTAGTTGCATCCTTGCCTGCTCTAAAGGAGCAAAGGAATAAAATATAGTATTATAAATGGAAACAGCCTGATATAAACTGATCATATCAATATGAAAATCCAGGTAGCATGGGGCTTAACGTTGGGTGTTATATTTCAACTTTATGGTTAATTTCATGGAATTATTTTGTCCCTAAAAGTGACCTCTGGCAGACAGTTAATTGTTTATGTTAAAGACCTGCAGGGGAATTCTCACTGGTAATACCTGTTCCTCAGGAACCAGATATTTTAACAGCTGTATAAATCGAAAGCAAATCTGGGAAAGCTCTTTATAAGGTTCATACTCTCAATAGTGATAAAACTCATTAAGATACTGTATTCTAAATTCTATATGTACCAAAGAATTCTAGAATTGTGCTGCTTAAGGTGGCTGCACGTTTGAGTAGCTCTGCTTGCCTGACTTTTTTTTTTAATTTAACTTTAGTTTATCCATTTCTGAAGGGAGTTTTATCTTTTTTACCTTTTTGGATAATTGTTATGATCTGTAACCGCAGCAACCATAGCAAATTGATTTTTTACACCTGGGAGTAGCTGATTATAATCCCCAAAGCTTCGATAATACATCAACTACTTCGACAAGTACCAGCTGAGTTGAAAAGGAGGAGCCTGGGCTGCAGAGCAGGAGCAAGGAGAAGAGAGAGGAAGAAGAAATTTAAGCCATCTCTTCCATCAATCATCATATGTAATGTGAGATCTTTAGGAAACAAGTCAGAAAAACTCCAAGCGTCAGGAAGGACTGAGCCAGAATATCGACAATGCAGCATTATGTGTTTTACTGAAACGTGGCTGCAGGATCATATCTAGGACTCCAGCGTCTGTCTGTGAGGTTTTATGATCTTATGAGCAGACAAAGTCAAAGAAGATTGGAAAATTCAAAGTAAGTGGGTTGGAAGGGCATGTGAACAACAGATGGCTTCATCCAGGACATGTTACTGTGAAGATTCGTCAATGGAGCCCAGATATTGAACCGCTAGAAGTTGGTTTTCAGCCATGTTATTAGCCCAGTTTACCAGTGTCCCGTTAGTAACTGTTTACGTTCCACCTCCTGCTGTTGCTGACACTGTATATGAGGTAATCAGCTGCGTTGTTGCCAGGCACGTGCAGAGGGGGGGGCTAAGGGGGCTTGAGCACCTGCCCCTTTTGCTCCATGATCCCAATGTGCCCTTTTTTTTTATTTATTTTTTTTTTTTTTTTTTTTTTTTTTTTTTTTTT
>NW_015150827.1:100684-148884 GCF_000732505.1 Cyprinodon variegatus
AGTGTCCCGTTAGTAACTGTTTACGTTCCACCTCCTGCTGTTGCTGACACTGTATATGAGGTAATCAGCTGCGTTGTTGCCAGGCACGTGCAGAGGGGGGGGCTAAGGGGGCTTGAGCACCTGCCCCTTTAGTGGTCTCTGCACAGCCCTGGTTGTTGCTAAGCTCCAGACACAAATGCATTTGTGGCAATATTATGATATATAAGTATTGTTACCTTGACTTTAAAGCAATCACTTATAAAGAACATGCATTCAGCAACTGTAAAAATGAATATGCCTCTAACAGGAAGAAGTTTCCAGCACAGGTCTTCAGCTTGTTAAATGGTATGATCTCAACTGAGGTTTTAGCAGACAGAGCACACAAAGGTAATAAAAAGCACTGATCCAGGAGAACATTGTAATTAAGAAAAGAAAACATTTAATGATAACAGCTACTGGTTTCATTTAGGGATGTGAGCTCTGAGCCACTATTCAAGTCTGGCTGATGAATTGAGTTGGTTGCAGTCATGGACGTAATTTGGATGGGACACAGGTGACATGTCCCCTGCACTTTTTCAAAAGTTTGTTTTGGTCCCCTGCACTTTTCACTGTCCAAAAACATTGTTATGCTGCAATACACGACATTCAGACCAAGTAGGACCGAGCATAAAACTTCAGCTCAAGATGAAGCCCGATCCCCTCAGTTAGGACCGCCCACAAGCTCCTGATTTGCCCTCCGTCTTTTCTTTTGTGAAAGGTTGTCACCGCTGTCACTCCTAAGAAGCTCACTTTACAGACATTTTTGAGATAACTTAAATAGTCCAGGAGTTATACTCTTTTAGAAAAACATTAGTCTGGAAAAGCGACATTTGTTGAGGGAGTCTGCTACTGAAAATTATTTTCTTTTTTCTTTTCTCGGATCACTTAACCTAGAATGGTTTTAATATCAGGTGTATTCATTTACACAAATCTTTGAATTGGTCTCGTGTATGCGTGTGTTTGTGTGTTTGGTTATTAGACTCACTGCCAGGATGTCTGAAAAAAGATAGAGAGACATAAGAGATTTATTTAAAAGTCAAAGTGTTACATTCAAAGAACTGTAACACCCATCCTAAAACACCTTCACTTGGTCCTTAGAGCAGCATATCCAATCCAAGATTCTCCACTTCATTTTAAAGCTCTCAATAACCTTGTAAAGTAAATTAGTTTTCTTAGAATTTCTGATAAATTCAATTCTATTTATGTAGCGCCAATTCACAACACATGGCATCTCAAGGCACTTTACAATTCAATCAGATCATACAGTAGAATTGATTCAAAGTTTTCTATCTAAGGAAAACCAGTTGATTGCATCGACTATTGACTCGGAGGTAATCCCTCACGCTAAGAATGCCCGTAGCGACAGTGGAGAGGAAAAACTCTCTTTTACTAGGAAGAAACCTTCAGCAGAACCAGGCTATATGTGAGTGGCCATCTCTGCCGAGGCCGACTGGGGTTCATGTAGATCAATTATATTATTATTATCATCAAAAAAGGAAAATATATATTATCTAGGATTGTGTTTTTATATATCCAAGTTCATAAAAAATGTACAACTGTGTTTTTAGTCTACATTGACTGTTGCACCCCAAATTGTCCAATTCTTCATGTCATGCATCCATGTATTTTATCAGGAGGGGTCGATGCAAGAGAAAGTGTATGAAACAAATACAGAAAATCTAATAGAAAACACACTGAACTTATGTATAATAGATTGAAAATACTTGTGTTACCCCGTCTTCTGAAATCAAACTTTTGTCCATGTTTGCAGTGAAAGCTCTGTGTTCAAAAGAAGAACATGGGAGTTAACCAATTAAAGATGGTGTCAATGCTGAATAGAACACCAGGCTATAAATAGCTACTATAAAGAGAGGAGAAATTAGCAACCATAAGGTTAAAAGTGAAAATCAAAGTAAATAATGCATATTGTAAGAATTTTAGTAGTATGCAGCGCTACCTGCAGCCACACAGGCAATAATCCCACTTTTTCATTTTGCCTTTATTTATTTAGCACACCAAAAAACCTTATCTGGAAGTATTAACATTCCTTAGTTTTGAACTGTTACGGCACATTTAGTCAATTTCTATCAATTAAATTCTGCTAAATACCTTTTACTATTTGTTGTGTCTTCCTGTTTTTTCTGTGGACTGACGGCTGAAACCATGTAAGACAAATGGATGGAGTCTGGCAGGTTTAGTATGATTCAGGTAGTGTTGATTTGGTGGTACCATGCAGAGCTCCGCCATGGGAGAAGAATACTTTTTAGTCCCTCATTTAATCTTTGCATAAATGCTTTTGTTTTTTTATTATTTAATTTGCTAACCTTACATTTAGTAATTGGTCCTTTAACTTAAAGGACTAATTTTTCTAATTTTCAGGATCTGACCCAGCATGGATAAAGACAGGTATGACTGATTTAAAGCAGTTTTTAGAAAAGTCAAGTCCATGGGATTCACATGGAAAATAATATAGTGTAATTTTTCTAGCTTTTATATATTGAAAAAAACTTAAAGTTGACTAAAAGCCTCTCTATCATTAAACTGGTACATAATTTTTTTAGGTTTGTGACACAATATTAGACCATGCAAAACACAGATTTGCCTTAAAAAGCCTCAGAAGGGCAACATTTATCTGCAAGAATTAAACCTGAACATGAAATTATGTTTTTGTTTTTATAGTGTTTTTTTTTATGTTTTTTGTTGTTGTTGGCATTCATATAAATATACTGGCGTCATAAGGTGGTATACGTCTATTTTTAATTTATAGCCCATCTCTGAGAAAACTCAACCAGCCGCCACTGCCTTTAAGTCAGTCCTCCAACTAGCTATGTTAAAGTCCTTTTTGATGCTTAAATTCAACAATAGATGCTGTTTCCGTTTCTGATGGGACAGTATTTAAGTCCCCTTTGTTTTTTGTGTATGTGTTAAGTTTATTTTGCTTGAGCAGTTTGTTTGAAATATTAGGATTTTTTTCCTTTAGTTTATTTTTTCTATTTTAATCTTTCTGAAATAATTGTTTGAACTCGTTTGGGGAAATACAGCTTTTTTTCTTTAGAAAATTAACACTGTCCTCATGCGTATCTGGCTCTTAACCAGTGGCGTCTATTCTTGATCTCTCAGTATGTCTGATTTTAGCCCTTTAAAGTGCTCAGCCACTTTAGCCATCTCAGCAAATTTGCTGTAATATTCATCAACTTTTCAAACCACTCTTGTGACTTTTTATGTTTGAAAAGTGACCAGAGAAAAATCTAAAGAGTTTTTGTTGTGTTGGAAACTTTAGCGCATCACTTGAAAAGGGCTGATCAATCGTGAGTTTCTGTCTTCAGACAAACACAGGCTGACTTCTGTCCCTTCTACAAACTGTGAGCTTTCAACAACGTAAATGTGTCAACAAGGGGGGTGAGGTTGCTTGAGGACCCAAATGCAGAGATGAGTGAGGCAAAGATGAGTTCTTGTTGGTTTGATGAAAAACTGAGACAAACATCCAAAAACATTGAATAATGAGAATTAAAAAAACAGCAAAATTTAGGGAAAACTCACATGGGGAACCAGAGACAAGCAAGCAACTAACAACAAGGAAGCAGCACTGAGTGATTACAGAGGTGGTGAATATAAGGGGAACAGAACAAAGGATGGACTAATGGGCTGAATATGGAGCAGGTGTGAATGGAAATAACTAGAAGGAAGCCAAGGGGAAAGGAAACAAGCACAAAAGGGAAACAGAGAGTAACTATAAGACTGCTGGAATATAATGCAAAATAAACCAAAGATCAACAAAGCAGAATAACTGATAACTAAGAAATAAAAGTCCCAAAAGGAGAGAACCATAGAAAAATGTTCAAGAAAGGTTTTTCAGCCTCATTAAATGTAAACACAGAAGGAGGCCAAGTAGCTGCCTTATTAGCTTTTAGGAAAATATTCCTAAAATGATGGTTATACTGAGCTGCTTATATTTGTCTTACAATTAATAATGTCCAAGTGTATTTGTTTTTGTAATCGCACTTCAGTTCACATTAAAACAATTGATAATATTCTGTTCACTTAAATGATTTTTCATGAAACAGTTCTGATTATTTGTGAAATGCACAAGTAAATATTTCTATGAAAACCGACTATCACTGGAGAATACTGCAATGCAATATATATATTATTCATACACTTCAAACATACAATGTGTGGATCTGTGGAGGTAAAGACCTAATAAACAGCATTCGTTACAGACCATTCTTGTTCTCCATTGCAAACAATATTTTTAATAATGAAAGAAAAAAATACAGTTTTTTTTATAAGCTTTTACAAATTTGATGACTTAAAACTTTAGGGGTAGAAAGTGATAATAACGATCACAACAAAATGAATAAATTGACTTAGAGGTTATTAAAAAATGGCAAGTCCAGACAGGATAACGAGGGTTGCCATCATCACAGGGTCCTATAAGCATGAAGCTAAAGACTATGAGCTCCACGCATAAAGCTTTTACATCCGCTAATGCTTTATGTAATGTATACATTTTCTTTTTTTTTTCTTTTTCACATAAACCAGTTTACAACAAAAACATTTTGGATTTACAAAACATTTGTGGCGAAAATATGATTGTATCCAATTTAGCCAGGAAAGGCAAAGTTCTGCTGTATTGCTGACAAAGAAGAATTTTGTCTTGAGTAGCTATAGTAGCTACTCTGTTATGGTGGATCTGAAGCAGCCTCTGATTGAAGGCACAGAAGATGATGCATGGGGCTATCAGCAATGTTCTGTGTTTAATGAAGTATCCTGATTTAAAGTAATCTCCAGAGTTTTCCCAGCACCCATAAAGAAAACAGTCGGCTCTCTTTATCGGCTCAAACATTGATGGCTAAGCTTTCTCAAGTAGTTCAGTCTGCTCTGTCCCTCTTTGCAGGTGCTTTCCTGTTGCATCATCAGTCCAGTTTGTTGTTTAGATGAACACAGAGTTATTTCCTCTCGTACACCACCTCCACTTCTTCTACCAACTCTTTATCTGCTTTTTTTTTTACAATCTTCTTTGTTATACTACATTCAAGTAATTAACTAAGAAAAAGACAGGCCACAATGTAAAAAATTTCAATTAAGGAAAGTTCTGCCTAAGAAGAAAGCCAAAGAGTAATGTGATGATCAGTCCCGAGGCCATACCTGAAATGCTTAAGATTATTATAAACAAGGAATAAAGCAGTAAATATCTGAGGCCTTTTGAACTAATCTAATGAGAATAGATGGAATTGTCATTTTATGTCTGGAAATATAGATATTGTTCTAAAATAAGTCTCTTCTAACCCCTATTTTTAAAAAGCTTGAGAAGATCAAAATCAATTTTGTATGGTAATCGAAAGAGAGAGAGATGTTACATATGGAAACAAAATAATTAAAGGTCCATAGTTTGCTCATAAATGACCTTGAATCTACAGACTGCTAAATATTTCACTGAATGTTTAGCAAGACATATTTTAACATTAGCTGTCACATCTTTATTTAATGCTATCCAAGCAGCTCCTGTGGATGGTTAGTTTTATTTTGTTATGTATCAGCTCAACCATTTGCTCTGTTTTTTCTTGAGCTACAGTAATGGCATGCTCACATTAGTATGTTGGCATTGAGGAATTGCAGAGAGGGAAGCAAAACAGTTGCAGTAAATAACCCAGGGCACGGGATCAAACCAGATCGGCCCCATGAATGATGTACGGCAGCCTCTGCATTTGGTGCACCTCTCAGCCACTGATCGCCTTAGCAAAGCACTTCTAAACATCAAGGGTTTAGTTTTTCTCGGCTGGTCTTTCTTTTACGTCTACGGCTGTCTTGCAGTAAGACATTTTAATTTCACTTTTTTTTTTATCTAGCTCAGAGATGTGTAGCTTCCTGTTATATGAAAAACAGGTTACCTCTTCTTGCTGATGAAGCAGAAAAACAGGCCGGGTTGCCGAACGTGTTATGTGTAAAGAAGTAAGTGGTTTGCGCTGCTGATGGAGAATTCAAACACAACTGCTGAAAACACACAGAAGCAGTCACTCACATGCCAACATTGACAGTTAATCTTAGCAAGGTTTGCGGGATGAGGAGGACAATTACTGTGACATAATGATAGAATCCATGAAGCTTTCTACCTTTTTTAAGTCACAATCAAAGTACTTCACAGGGACTTTATGAGATAGAGCAAACCCAATGTAATATAGAGATATGAAGTGGAAGAAAAAAAGGAATATATGATTTGCAAATCTGTTTCTAATGGATAACCTGAACAGTGTGGAGGATATTTGTATTCAGCCCCTGTTACTTGGATTACCCTAAATTAAATTGGTGGTAATCGACATGCTGTTCTGAGAAGACGTCTGAGGGAGGGAGAAAAAAAATGAACACAAAGCATCAGGAACACCAGGGAACACAGTGGACATGACGAAAATATGAAGCAGTTTAAAGGTTAGTTTATAAACGATTGCCATACTTTAAACATCAAAGATGGCTGTTCATTCACATTAAAATTATTAAGTCACAACATCAAGCCGAATCAGAAGCAGCTAAGAGCTTCAAAGTAGCACGTAAAGAGCTTCAGACACGTACAGGTGATTTCATCATAATCTTACTTTGTGCACCTTTTGTTTCTGTTAGGTTTTTACTTTTTGGGTTCTCAAGTTTGCTTTGTTTTGTCTTGTTCTCTAGATATATATCCTTTTTTTTGTATTCTTGGTTTTGCTCTTCCTGGTTATCTCTTTTTCCTACATAATTGGTATTGCTTGTTCCCTGGTCTAGTTTTAGTTAGTTATTTTTCCTTAAGTCATGTTTTCCATAGCCTGGGTTGTTTTCAGTCCCTCTTCTTATCTTGTAGTTTTCCCCTTGGTCATTGCTTATTTTGTAATCATTAGCATTATTCCCCTTTAGCCTTATTTAATTTTTGTCTAGTTACCCTTAGATACTGTTGTTTCCCCTGGTTATTCTTTGTTGGCCCCTAGTGTCCTCTCCTTTCCCCTTAGCTACTTCTAGTTACTTCTGTCTACACCTGCTCCCTATCAACTTATTATCACTCCTATTGTTTCTGTCTCCCATATATTTACCTCCTGTATAAGTTAGTCATTGTTTGATCCTCATCTTTCCTTAGGTTTATTCCTTCCTATGGTTTCCTAGTTTTTTTGTTGTTTTTTTTTTTGGTTCCTGAGTTTCTTGTCAATTGGGTCTGGACTATGGATTCTGTATTTTACTTTCTTTAAATTTTACAGGCAATCATCTTCAGCTCTGCATTTGGGTCCACAACTAACATCCTCTAAGTGGATGTTAGTTGTTGTTGACTTTGCAGCACAAGTTTATTGCAGCACAGCCACAAACCTCAATTCAATAAAAAAAAACAAAAAAAACTACAAATCAATATGAACCAGTGACAAAATGACAACAAAATGAAAAAAAAGGATGATTTCAATACAAATGTTCTTAACATTCTTTTCATTTTAACTTAGATCTACATTTCACATCACATTTGGCAAACCATCTCTACTATGAAACCTAGTGGTAGATGAAACACTGTTTGCATGGTGGAGGTGGAAGAAGTGGATGTGGTTTAGGAGAGAAAATATCTCTGTGTTGATCTAAGCAACAAACTTGACTGATAATGCAACAGCAAAGCCCCCTTGCAAAGAGGGACAGTGCAGACTGAACTACTAAAGAAAGCTTAGCCATCAACGTCTGAGTTGACAAAGAGAGCTGACTGTTTTCTAGATGGGTGCTGGGAAAGATCTGTGATGACTGTGTAAATCAGGATGCTTCATTAAACACAGAATATTGCTGATAGCCCTGTGCATCATCTTCATCTGGTTTTCTTAGATCCACCGTAACAGAGACAGCTACTGGAGCTCCTCCCTGCCCGCAAACATTTGCCTATATGGCAACTCTTTAAGGAAACATGCGTGACCTGGGTTACATCAACATTTAATTTTTTTTTTATTTGGATAAATATAAAACATTTTTAATTGAACTCAGTTAAATTAACCAGTGCTTAATAGTGCCTGTGATCACTAGAGAATAGAGAGCAGGACATTTGCTTCCTTGAGAAGATGAGCACTGGTTCAAAACTTAGAAGGTCATTCTGGGTCCCTGAGCAAAACCCACATTATACTTTAGCACAGACAAGAGAACTGGTCAAGGTTGATATGAATAAAAATGCAGATAAATAAAATACAAGGAAGAAAACATGTAAGAGACTGAAAAGGACTTGAAACTGGGACTACTTTTCAACAACCCTAAATGTGCAGCATGCAGCAAGAGCTACAGCATACAGCTGTTTATTTGAATTATAAATAACATGAAAACACTAGAATACACCCCACACTTTTCACATTTTAGTTTTCTGAAAATTGTTCTTATCATTATATACGTTTTCCCAACAATTCACAATTAATTCACTAGATATAGGAAAAAAATGAAAGTAATTGTTTTTAATTTGTTGTGAAAGGATTCAGTCTATGCACAAGTTAAATATGATTCCCTTAAAATCCTGTTTGGTGTAAAAACATTGAATGGACTTAAAATTGATTATAAGGAATAAAAATGCTTGTTTTTTCTTCTTTTCTTAGTTCTTTTTCTCCTCCTTTCAAACACAATGAAAGACATGAAAAAGATTCAACACTAGATGGCGCCAGAAGCCCTACAAAAAGCTTTTGTGTCCCTCTTGGGTTTTAAAGCTGTTCTATGAAGTGAGAAGGTTCTCCCACGCAGTGACGCTTCATTAAACCATCAAGTGAACTTCCATCTGCATTTCCACCCTATTTATTTCACTTTTAACCCCTCAACTTTTGCAGCTGATGCACAGATGATTCAAATGTGAGCTAAAGCGAATAATCTCATAGAAAACTGACCTAACCAACAAAATAAAAAAATAAAAAACTAGTTTTGATAGTTGTTGGCAGCATCAACAAAGCTGAACCAACTTGAAATGTTCTGCCCGTCGCATGAATTCATCCCAGATGACAGTCCGAAGCGAAGCTTGCAGCCTCTATTACATCACCTTCACTCTTCTGCACCATTGCACAGAGTGCATTACTATGAATAATACAGGGAGACTATAGTCACAGGGACATGAGCATGGAGCTTGGTTACTAAATGACAGAAAAAGCTCTTTGGTGAAGGAGACATGAGCAAATACTCTGTGTGGGTTAATCGTGTGATTCGGACAAGATAAATACAATTCAAATACTGATATATTGGTCTGATTTCAACTTTATTCAAATAACACGTAAACATTCTTGCAGGATTTGAAAAAACAGGTGCAGCTGAAACCAGATTTATATTTCTTTCCCTGTTTTAGGACAATTAAACTGGCCTTATTCCGTTTATAACTTGCGAAGATAACATGTTTTGTTTTTGAACGTTGCATTTATTTCTTTTCAAAGCTAAAGGCTGACAAACATCTATATAGCTATGCCTTTAAATAACTTGAGTTAATCAGAGGCATGCCTGTGGATGTATTTCAAGGCAACACCTCAGGCACACAGCTTCTTTGTTTCACATCATGAAACAATCAAATGAAATTAGCCGAGAACCCCAGAATGAAAGAACACCTCATAAAGCTGTTAGGAGAATGCAGTTATCCACAATATGGAAAAAATTACTTTATGAGGAAATATTGAGGGATTATTTTAAAGATATCAACCAGATACTTGATATCTTGGGCACAATGGGTCTACAGTTACCCTAAAAGTCCCATAAAAACCTGATTTTAAAGCAGCCCGTTAACCAGATTCAGTTACACTGTCAGGAGGAATGGGCCAAAATTCCAGCAAACTAATGTAGGAAGGTTGTAAAAAAAAAAATTAAATGTTGGTCCCAATTTATAAAGTTTAAAAAGGCATCGTAGCAAATCTGACAAACATATTAGGTAACGTATATAAACTTCTGCATTTAAAGAAAAACAAAGAAAGAAAAATTTAAACTCCCTTTTCTGTCATCTAGAAAATACAAATATTGCTGATAATTTATTCTGTCAGAATTAAAGGTATTAAATCTTTCTCAGCGGCGTTTATAAACATCTGCTCTAAGCTGTGTTTACCTCAGATGAATAACCGGTACAAGCATTACAGAAGGTGGGCCACAGACCGTAAAGAAAGAGCGGATTATTGACTGCTTTTTTTTTCCCCCTTGAGAGAGCTGGCTTCAGTGTTGCAGTAAAATTACACATTGCACCCTGAGATCAGTAGACAAGTCCTCTGTCGTGAAGAGCAGCTTAAACACACACAGACCGGGAAGGATAGGACAGCAAGAAATTCAAGAACAGATCATTTTAAGTCTTTCATCAAAAGGGTGTAAATACTTTTTTTTTTTTTTTACATTGCAAAGTTGTTTTTATTCAAACATATCTGCAGGAGCACAGGAGAATTTTTGCGAGAAATAATCTCAAAACTCGAATTTAATTTTTGCAAAGCTGTAATCTTCTCTTTCCTTCCATTGTCCTCCCTTTCTGCAAATCTGCCTTCCCTGCCAGCACAGACACACATTTAACTGAGCTCAGTATATAATTAGACAAACAAAAAAGAGAGGGATGAAACATCTAAAGGAGAAGAGACTCCAAATGATTACACATTCACCCGGCTTCCTTCCCCCATGCTGCACACATAACCATCAATTAGAGGAGAGAAGAGGAGGATGAGGACAAGCAGGCAGCCAGAAGTCTATTTGAGCCGCCTATCTCTCTGCCTTCCTCCTCTAAAAACTCTCGGCACTGGGGAGGGAGGAAGAGAGGGCAAAAAATAGAAGTGAAAAACAAGAAGTACATAAATAAAGGAATCAGAGCACTTCACATCCGGTCGTCTGATTGGCTGAAACGCGAGTCAGGCAGATCTGGGCCACAGTTGCACTCATTGTTCAGTGAGCTTTCTTACAGAGTCCAACCCAGCGACAGCAATGAATGTTGATTGTGACCTTTGGTCTTTGGGTACAGTGAACACAAAGTGGCGCTTATGAGCATGTGCGCATGTGGTTTCCATCTAGAGATTTGCATGTTGCCCTTTTTTTGTTCATTTCTTGGTCTTTTCTCCATTTTCTTTGCTCAGATGTGACGTTGCCAGTGCGAGCCGCGGGGCACAGTCAACGGTCGATGGTTTATGTGCTACTCAAACCAAACTCACCGACAGCGTTGAATGTTCACCGAGGCAAGCGGGGCAGCGGCCCTGACCCTGAGCCGATGTGACAGAGAAGGCAGGGTGCAGAGGAGTAGGGAGTGGAGGAGGATAGAGACTCGGGCAAGACCACAGAGGTCAGGTTGCACAACAGGGGGATATAATGACACAAGACAGTGGCAGAGTGTTCTGTCCTTGGGGAACTGACAGTTCTGATCATGTTATAGGCCTAGAGAATAAGGAGGTGCGTTTAGGCTTGGGTATGGGCTTTGAGATTCTGCTTTATTGCAGTGGAACCATCTTGATAGACTTGCTCTCTTCCAGTTCAAAACAGGTTGCAACAGCATCTGAAACACACATCAATGTCAGATTATTAGCAATCGTGCTTCATACAAACACAAAAGGGACAATTTTTGGAGTTTTATTTTCCACATATTATCTCAGGATACATTTACATACATTTCTTTTACCACGAAAGAATCCAACATCTTTACAGGGTCTGTTCAATTATTTTAAGATATATTTATAATCATATCTAAGTTCCAAAGAACACCCAATTCAAAGCTGTACCAGAGTCAAAGGTTTTCCCAATTATAGCTTATGTTTTCCTTCGGTGTGTTGCCCTTTACTTTAATCCTTCACTTCTTCAGCTAACATTTAAAGTTAAAATAAAACAGAGTCGAGGCAAAAGGAGAAATATTCAGAAAAATCCTGTAAAAGCAGCAGGACTGTTGTTGCAGTTTGTGGCACAGAAAGGGCTGTGCATATCTTCATCTATGCATATCTTTGAAATGTCTGCTGTCTGTAGGTTCAAAAACAAAGCAGAACAATTATTTTTTTGTGTGGTTGAGTTTAAAAGTATTCACATCCCCTTCAGATTTAAGTGTTTAATCAGGAAACCAGTATAAGGATTATTTCAAAAAAATATCTACACGATATAAAAGGAGAGATCTTAACAGACATTATACCAATTAAAGCTTTTTTATACTAACCAGCATTTGCATATTTCTAAAATGTTAACATAACATCCATCAGTGAATCACTGCCTATTTTCTAATATATTTTGTTTAACATTTATTGCGTGGTTTAGCAATGATAAAGCACATCTGCCATTTTCCGAGTCAATTTTGTCCATAAATGTGTGCAGCAACAAGTGGTGGAGGGGGAGCAGCGCCGAGCTCTGTGCTCTATAGAAACCTCTGGAAGTAATAATTTCATCTGGCATTAAAAGGCCATCTAAATAAAGAGATATGATTAGAAACTTTGATCTTTTCAGAATTTTTATTCTTCTATTTAGCACCATTGTGCCAATGGCTCCGCACGGATGAACTAGAAATGAAAAAAAGGACGGTTGGATCTATGAAACCCTGTTATCTTAGCTAGGCCTGAACTTAACAATTATATTGCTAATCATCTGTCAATTATTATTTTCCTCATTAATAATCAGTTGGTAAAAAGTTTTAAACAAGATTTTTTACAGAATTTAAACCAGGTGAAACTAAAACTTCACTTGAGGAGTTTTGGATAGAGCATATTCACAGATGAAAAATATTTTTTTATCTTAAATGCAAAATATTTATGTATAATTTTTTACAGCTTTGTTATAATTACTGTTCTGAATGGCTTGCTCTGTCAGCTAAGGGCATGTCTTAGAGTTGCTATATTCCAGTTAACCATTAATCAATTACTAAATTCGTTGTAGACTGTTTCAATATCGATTACTCATGATTAATCAGATTAATTGTTTCAGCCCTAGTTGTAACATTCTAAAGCATTGTACAAATTAAGTTTAAAATTAGAAATGCACAAATGAGTCATACATTTTTTCCCCTCATCTGCACCGACTGGTGATCTGAAGGTAAAAAAACATCCTAAAAAACTATAACTGTTTTCCCATTTCCATTCAGTGCATCATAACTGCTGCTGTTCTCAGACTAAAAACACATCAACCAAAAGCATGCATTTAATTTTTTTATTTTTATGACAATCATATAAAGTTTGGGGTTGCATAAATGCAGATAATCTTGATGTGGCATAAATGTTGATCTGTATCAGACCTGCAGAGTTATGCAGGTTTATACTGCAGAATCTTACAATAGTGAACAGAATATTTAGCATTTTCTTTTTATTCAGTTTTTTTTCATTCTAAATTACCTCAATATATAACATTAATAAAAAAAATGTCTTCTAGATGTATTGATTTACCTTTCTTTAACTAAACTCTCCAGTTGTGTTGTTTTAAGCTGGAGGGCAAAATCTCAGAGGGACCATTTATTTATGTTTTCAGAGCAATATTACCTTTAAATTAGAAAACTTTCTTAAAAACTAAAAATATTAGCTTTTTTTTTTTTTTGGTCACTCTGACATCCTTACTTTGGTTAGACATCGCTCTTCTCACGGTTACTGAGCCATTTTCAAATCGGTGGACATCCAATCTTGAGAACAATAACGACGCCCAACTGTGCGGCCCAGCTTCTTTCAGACCCCCACTGCGGCGTGGCCCCCATTTAGACCAGGAGCTCCCATTGTCAGGAGCGAGGGGGGCCAAACAACTCCCAACAGTGTCACCGCACTGCTGCTGGCTGCTCAGAGAGCAGGGTAGCTGGGTGTGGGGGGGCTGACGTCAGAATGACAAATGCTGATCTACGGTCATCCATCGCCTTATTTCATCAGCTCAGGGCTGCTGATGTCATTATGCAAGCCAGACCTGCATCCATTACTCCGGCGGGGTAAGGGGAGGCAGAGCTATGGCGTGATAAGACACTGGCTACAATGGATGAGTAATGTGACACATCATTGGAGCTGTAATTCAGAAAACAATAAAACAGACAAAATGGTTTTTATCTTGTGAGTGTGCAGGATCTCTGAGTTACTGCCTCGGCGTTCTTTCATTCTTTTGTCTGCAGCGCTCTCAGAAAAGGGAAACCATTGGCTGGTCAGTAAATAACCTCAAAGAAACCTGGTATAACATTCACAGGCACCTTGTAAACATACTCTCTAGCTGTGTCCCCCCGAGGTGGAAGTGTCTGTTCGGTCGGGGGCCTTAGATAAGAGACCAAAATCATATTCCTCATTACATCCTCCCTACTCCATCACAGTCACACACACACACTCTTACACCTCGCCCCACAATGAGAGGTAAAATGAAAAATAGGCAGAGGGTTAGCGGAGAGGGGAAAAGAGGGCTTTGCCATGGCAACCCTAGTGTCAGCCACCCATTTCTTCTTAATCCCCCCCCACCACCCCATCCCAGTTCAATGTCGCGCCCTCTGAAGGGACCCCCTCTCTACAGCTGAATATTTCTTTTGTGTTGAGAGACTCTGCTTGGATATATATATGGGTGTGTGTGTGTGTGTGTGTGCAGGAGGGGCTTACAGAGGAGGAAGGGATTGAGGTTAGAGAGGTTGGGGGGTGGGGGGGGCAGATCATGGCTAACACAGCTTAAAAGGGTCTCAGCATTACATCGAGGTTAAAAACCAGAGATCAAATCACACACACACACCTCCACACCCACACGTACGTCGATACATACCTTCTCATTTATGTTTAAAAACTATACTTATGTAGGAGATAATCTTTTAAAATAGCAGATAATTATCCCATATGGCAAACAGCCGCTCCCCCCTTAAAGCGAATCTCATGCGAACCCTGAGCTTTTTTTTTTTTTTTTTTTTTCCTGCTCCTCGGAAACTCTCATGGTCTCTCACTCTTGCCTGAGCGGCCCACTCTACATTACTAACAAAAGCGGTTTTAGTGGAGTGGGTGGGGAGAGGCGTCAGCTGCTAGACAAAATAAAAAGGCCTCTATTTGTTCCTGACAATAAACGTCCCCATCTTTGGAGAACCTCCACAGCTGCAGCCAGATAGGCTTTCATTTCTAACTGCAGACTAATAGAGAGCGCTGTCTCCTTCCTCGACTGTAAGCGGATTTATTGTGCAGGTTGAAATGCCGTGGCTTTGCGGTCTTTAAAGGGGGGTGAGGGGCTGCCCCACCTAAAATGAGGGAAATAAATGTGTGTGTGTGGGGTTGGTGTTTGGGGGTGAAAAAGTGATGGGAAACCTAAAACAACATAGTTTCTTTGGAACCAAAAGAAATATCTCGCATGGAAGGGTAATTAATGTCCAGCACATCCTCTGGAAATCCCAAAACACACTCCCCTCACAGCCGGGTAAAGGAAGCTGGCAGAGGAAGTGCCAGTGGTGTGTCTCTGGGGTGGTCCGATGTGGACTTTAATGTCCACTGCCGTGCACACTGTATGTTCACTCATAATTACTAACAGACCTGCCCGTAGGGATCTCACATGCAGAGCTATGCCTACACATGCATATGCTCCGTTTTAATAGCAGTCAAACTTTTCATTGGAAGTGTGCTGAAGTGAACTGAACATGAAGTTTTTATATAGGGTAAAAAAAAATGGAACCTGGTGGAATAATCATATAAAACTGTCATAGATCTTTTCTTTTCTGGGTTTAAATACGGCCAATAATCACATCCAAGCTGCTCTAAGGCGAGGCTTTTCTGCCACATATAGATTTGGCTTTGCAAAACATCTGGTTGTATTATTGTGCCCACCATAGGCTACAGATACTATAGAGCCAAGACTATAAATGTGCACATTTTTCCCGTAACTTAACGTTTATGTTCATCCTCTTTTCCTGATAGTTTAAATTACTATACATGCATTTTTCCTTAGGCTTTGTTGTGGCCAATGCTTTTTTTTTCCTTCAGTTTAGACTGATTTCATTTTTTTTTTATTTTAGTGAATATAATGCAGAAAATAAAAAAAAGGCTTCTGTTAAAGGTAGTAGCTTTGAATTCAGCAGAAATTGAAGAATAACAGTATTTTTTCCCCTTATGCGTCACAGCATCTGCTTTTTGTTTATGCATTTATACATCAAAGATGTTGGAACTCTGTAGGTTTGATGCATTCAGTGAGTGAAAAGAATATTCGATATCATCAATTCTTTGGCTGGTTGTAAAGATTCACCTCTGTGCAAGTTTAAACAGATTTAAAAGCATTACAGAACAGTTAAAAGTGATCCTTGGCGCTCTTAGTCTATTAGAGAGCAAAGGGCAGCGTGTAACACAAGGTGCAGAGTCTGTTCAACAAGTGCAAAAGCATAAAGCAAAAAGGCAGCGAGTTAGTGCCCTGCCACTGATTGGCAGGGTGGGGGTCACCGGGTGACCCCTGAACTTTTTAACCTTAAGGAATGTTGTCATGCTGGTGCGTCTATTGTTCCTGCCTCCTCGAGGCCAGCGGTGCCGAGCGTCAGATGAATGTTAGCGATGAAGTTTCCTGATGGGTCTCCTTTACCCACCCCCCTCCAAAAAAAAAACTTTTTTCCTCCTCTAATCCCTTCTTTTCTGTTCTTCAGCCCTCACATTTCCACAAAACAAAAGGCATGAACAACTCTAAGACGGGTCTGTTGTGCATGGGGTGAAGTGTGCACAGATGCATCAAGAGGAGCAGGCCGACACTCCTCTAAAAGTGGAATGATGAAGGAAGAAGAAGAAAGGACACTAGAGCTGGAATAAATCTGTCTCTTGTTATATGATTATTTATTTTTATTGGTAAACTGTCAATATTTGTTCATCCTAAGATGATACGAGACCTTGGTTCTAAAGGAAATCCCCATCATCAAGATGAATACTACAGAGGAGGGGACTAGACAGACAGACATACAGGTACCTTCTATATACCCACCTAAGGCTGGTCAAAGGAAATGGAGGGGGGGTTTATGATGTCATAAAAGAGTGCCAGCAGTGAGGTGCCTGTGAACAGGTTGTCTCCAGAGCTGGAACCATAAAAGTCTCCTGCAGCTTCCGCTCCCTCCCCCTGGCCACCACCAATGGTCCAAGATGATGACAGAGCAGCAGCAGATCAGAGCCAGCTGAGATTCAATATGAAAGAAAGACAGAAAACATCAGTATGTGAAAAAGCCAGGCTATCAGGTGACATACAGCAATACCCCAAAATTGACTCATTTCTGACTCAAAAAGTGTGACTAAGACATGATGGGCATTAGCAGGAATTAAAGTAAGTAATACAAATACTGTAGTCTAAAGGTATATTGGTTGAAACACAATAAAATATATTTTTTTAAATGTATACAACACGACTTAATAGTTTTTGTTTTTACACAAATGCAATAAATTTAATGTAAAATATTGATTAAACTGCCTAAAATCATATCTATACAATGTGCTTATTGTTTTTTTTAACCATTTAACTCTAAATCTAACAAAATGATATGAATTGGTAAATAAGTTTGTTTTCATCAGCTAGTGCAGTAACCTTGGGAACACATTTTATCAAGCATCCATCAGTGTGACATGGAAAAAAATCTGATCGGAGATTAAAAAGTCGTACGCAACCAGTGTGTTCATGCCTTAACTGTCGTTTTAAAAACGCCTTAATGAGAGAGATGGGTGGAGCTCTTTCAGCTTGCACACCATCAATCTCCATCATTTTCACAAGCATAATAATATAGAAAGTGTTCTATCCTCTTTCCTGTTTGCGTGATAAAAGTGTTTCAGCCTTTTTTCTACCAGTCGGCAGACAGTGCAAAGAAACAGGTTGAGGAGGGGGGCCTTACACCAGGAGCCTGAACTACTGAAATAGTATGAAAGAAAATTCTGTGGTTTTTGAGTTTATGTCTGAATTGGAGTAAAATTGGAGTAAAATACAAAATAAAGAGGTGGCGAAACGTCTTCAAATCTTGAAAACCAAGTCCAGTGGATATTTTTTGAATTTTTAGAATTTTAGACATTTTACTGGAAACAAATGGTTTCTGATATATATGAAGGAGAATATCCTTTTTACTCATGTTGTCCCACATTATCTGAGGTGCTATTTTTATTTGAATTTATTGCATACTTCTGAACATCTGAAAAACTGCATCATCTTAAAAATCTGTCCTTCTTCTTTTTTTTGTTTACTGAAGTTAATTGCTAAGCTTTTGAATGGATCCCATTTTTAAATCCATGATGTTTTCAAAATGTGTATTAGGGCTTAGCTTTTACTGTCCATGTAGTACACATTTTTACAAGGTTTTATTTGTAGCATTTCTGCATGCAAAAATCACAAATATAGATAAAAAGGAATGCTCTTTTATTTCCTATATCTCTAAAAATCTCAAATTTTTAGTTTTTGTTTTTGTTCTAACTAATTCACACTCTTCTGTTCTCAGTCTAAAGCTGCAACACTGCACAAGAAGGAATGTATTGAAAAAATGAGGCGCCATCTGCCAGCGCAGACTAAACAGGTGTAAGGAAGAGAAAGCTGATATTCACTCTATAGATGTAAGAATACCCCTTCTTCACACAGGACTTAGATCAGTGCGGTTTTTACGTAGCCAGCAGTGATTCTCCAACAAAGAGCTGGAGACACACTCTCACAGTCTCAGCACTTGTTAAAAAAGAAACAACATCAAAACAGAGCGGAGAGATTGTGGTTATTTGCTCTACAACCTCACTAAGGAGGTTTCCCATTGTAAACAGGAGTGGCTGCTAAACCCCATTTCCTTTCATCCCTCTCCTTGAGGCACGCTGCCTTTGTCTCACGGAGGAGGGAACAACCGGCCTCCCAGCTACGCTACGCTGGTCAAATACCAGGGAACTACCCCAGGCCTGTTGGGAAAAACAACAAGAGGAAGAGAGGGAAGAGCGGCAGAAATGGAGGGGTGGAGGGTAAGGTGTGAAATTTCTGCTGGAGTTAGGACAGAAAAAGGAGATGGGAAGAGCTCTAAACAAGGTTTGAGCCAGCTACCGGCTTCAAGGTTTCCAAAACTGTGCAAATTTCTCATCATAGATGTCCTTCAGTTTCAAATCCTTTAAAATTCTTGAAAAATTATAAAAGAAAAAGCTACAGAGTAGTGGAGTTCTGGTTGAAAAAAGGCAAGTAAAAAAAAAAACATGGCAGATATAAACCAATGCTTCTGTTAGTGTATTTATCGCACCTAATAGGAGAGCTGTGTTAGCTGGAAGTAGTTACTAGTATAAATGTTTACCCTATTCAACAACTACTGCTTTAAAAACACAAAATAAACTTATATGAAAGTATTTCTGATAGGATGAAAGAGTGAGTGCCTAATGATGGTATGGTACCAAAACGCGGCAAATAAATGTGTTCTTTTGCAAGTTGGACAGTGTTCGAGAGTCCATTTTCTATTTGATAAAAAAAAAAGGATTTGAAAGAGAAAATGCTGATAAAATTAGCTCTTTGAGTGGCTTTAAGGGACCATGGAGTAATGGAGGGCTGCCCCTGCCCAACATGTTGCTGTGTGCTGCCTGTCAGTTTGCTTTCGAGATGGAAACTACATTTGACACCTTTGCTGCATTTCTTCACCCTCTTCTAATCCAAAACAAGGCTTTGTTCTTGGTCCACTCTATACAGCTTTGAACTCAACGCTATTTCTGACATCTTAAATTTAAAAAGCTTCCTAGATGGGAAGCGAAATGTCTTCAAACATGGAAACAAAGTCCAGTGGATTGTTTTTCAACTTATTTGGAAAGATTCACCCTCTTCCTGTTTACTTTCAAATAAAGGCAAATGGTGCAGGAAAAGCAAATGTAAAAAAGCAAATACATTAAACATTTTGTATTTGGTCTGCTACTACAAGGTTACTACATAGTAATAATCTTACACCAGCCCATTCTAATTATCAACAAAAAACTGAAATAACATCTTGTTTAACTTTAATTTAGTCTATTTATAAGTGCCTTTTATTTTTGCAGCTGTTCTTATATAAATGTACCCACTCTATCTGCAGCTGTAAGAGCCTGTAAGGTTAAACAAAGCCCTTCTCTCTTTTTATCTCACACTCTTTTTTTTCTTCTTTTCTTAGTTTGTGCTTTCATGCCTGCTCAGCAGAACTAGGAAAGTTCCTGCATGCAAGCCAATGTATACGGTAAATTCAAGTAAATTCAAAGTGTGGTGAATGTAAAGCCATACGTTCCAGTCCAAGCAGTCTGTCCCAACAACCGCGCCTCACTGTCACACCTCATAAAGCAAAGCTCCAGCTGCAGGGTTGAGTTTAAAGTCAGGGGGAAGGAAGGTGAGGTAAAATAAGGACAAATAAAGAGGAAAATAAAGAATGCAATCCATTCATTCAAAAAACCTGCAGAAAAAAGAGTGAAAATCTCCTGACAAAAGCTTCCAAAGCTTCAGGCTCTGATGGCCCCTCTTTTAGGTGCGATCAATAGAAAAATACACTTTAAAAGCAGACTGTTGCATAAAATGTAAGAAAGTGAAAAAATGTCACCAAGGCGTCGTTAATCTTCAAGCTTCTCCTCTAATTTCTATTCTTCACTCAGCTGTAGGGAGAGAGGCAAAGAGCCACAAGTTTATTTTTTAAATTGTCCACAAAGAATGCCTGTCATTTCCTGGCGTTCCCCACTTCCATATGAAAGCCCACTCCCTCCCCCCCTTCCTTCAGGGACAATGGGAAAGATTCCAAAATTTCCACGGGGAGTGTCTAGCGCGGTGATACAATAAGAAAGCATGTTGTGACAGAATGGAGACAGGCTGTTTCTCTCAGCTGCGACATGACCGGCGCTAGCTAGCGCAAGTGCAAGAATTCTGCGATTAAAGGCATGAAGACAGGAGCCTTACTAAATGAAACCTGGTGCTGATCAAAGGTATGCCCTGCAGCAAGTGGTGTTTTGCTGTTTGCATATTTCCCAAAAAAACAAAACAATTTGCATTAATAAAAAGGCTAAAATACAATTAGATTCTTTAATTATATCCCTACTCACATTCAAACACACACACACAGACTTTGTGAGGGTTTCCTAATTAACCAGAGGAGTGCGTTTGGCTCTAGAGTGCAACGGGTTCAAATGCCATGTGCTTCTAAACGGACCAATAGGCTCTTGAAAGCCACCTGGCTTGACCCTAACAGACCCGGGCCCTCGGCTAGACGGGGGGTCAGAGGTCAACCACTCATCTAGATAGGCAGTATGTCGCAATGCCCGAGGCGGGGGCCAGGGGTCTCCATTACCTAACCTTTCCATTTACCCTTGGCTGCACAGGGAAGCACAAACACACAACGACTCCCACGACGGTTCCTGCTGCCTCTGTGTATTCATGCAGGCTTTTTTATGATCCATTTGATCCACATATGTGTAAAAAAATTATTTTGTAAATTATATGAAGTGCATTTTGAGATGCAAAAACAATAACGTACCAGGCGTCACAAAAATATAGCCAAAAAGGCTTTAAAAAAAACATGTTTAGACAAACGTATTTAAAAATTAAGGAGGTTTGAATTGTTTTACTTGAGACAGAAAGCAACTACAATACTGCTGCAATAATATGTCAGGTATAACAATGAAACAATCTGCTGTGTTTAGTTTTTTGTTTGATTTTAATACATGGAAACAAAAATACAGAATGCACTCTAGCTAAAATTGGGCATCTTGGTTTTAAGCTGCCACATCAAGCAGGTACAGTTTCCTTTCTTAAAAGCAAGGGAAACAAAGAGTGATCTTCTTTCATAAAGCTGACTAGCAATGCGCACTAAACAAGTTTGGAAGGGGCAGCTCTACGTTACCCTTTGCTGCTGGGGTCCCTGCAACGCTTTCTCTTTCAATAACAGGAGAAATACTTGTTGCAAGCTTTTAAACCTTCTGTGTGATAAAGGTGCTTGGTGCAGATAAATATGCTGGAATCCAGCTAGTGGACTTAATATCATTAACCAGCAGCAATATCAGTTGTAATCTAAATCCATATAAAAGCATAAATCGGTTGTTAAGTGCACCATTTAATGTTCTTTTCACACTACTAGTTTTTTTTTTATGTTTTTGTTGTTTTTTTGTTATTTCTTAGCTGATTTGGTCTTCCATAAAAACAAGGGCAGGCCTCTCTGCCAGCTGATCAGCAGTGTGCAGATCAACGTTCCTCTTAAAGGTGGAGAAAATCTCAATCTCTTTGAGAGGGCAACTCTAAATAAGAGGATTCAGAGGATTACTGTCCATAAATGAAATCACAATTGAAATGTTTCAGTTCATTTCAAATACGTAAACAATAACTGCATAATGCCTTGATATGCATGCAAACAGCAAATTTAGATCATTATAAAAAAGACTTTGTCGCATTTTATATTTTCTTTAAATAAATACAAAGGCTGCTTTGAGGTAGCTAACATTATCTTTATACATAGAGATAATATAAAGCATATATTAGGTATAACATCAATCGATGTTCAAGAGTTCAGTATTAAGCAGCGATTCGCAGATGTTAGCATCTTCCATGTAGTAACACAGAATTGCAGATTGGAGCCGATGCTCGTCATCATTGGTTATAGTGAATTACACAAGAATGATGATCATAGCTTCAGCTGAAGATATGACATCAAACTGTCCTTTCTCCAACATGTAAGCAGCAACAAGGAAATGTGATTTTTCTGTGTTCATTTACTCCTTTCTAACGGCGCCATCTGATCAACTGGAAACTGAGGAGACACAGACCTTTAACTAAGCTGAAATGATGTATTTAGAACTTGGTCCTGGAGGAGATATAACTGGAAACCATCAGTCTGCATCACATCAGGGCCCAGAGCCGAACCAAGAAAATTCAGGTCCCTAAGCAGAATATAATAAGAGCCCCCAATTCAGTCACCCCGGCACCATAAAATCTCCTTTATTTGGGTCAAGCTTGAAGAGATTATGCCTTTTATACATTGTGTAACTGATTATATATCTGGAGGTTATATTTTTGTTGACCCTCATGTAAGTCATCATATAACATGATTATAAACAGAACAATAAATATGCATTGAATTAAACGTTATTTCTTTGAATTATTCATTTTGTCAGTCATGTTCAAGATAGTAAGTTTCAATAGAGGCTTAGTTCAGTAGTAAAGGTTTTAATTTGATTTACTTATGAACAAACATTAAAAACTGCAATTTATATCTATCTATATCGACAGATGCATATCTATCTATCATCTTACATTTTACTGTTTATAAACCTTTAAAGCAAATTTATACGGCTCTTCACAAAAATTACAATTTAATAGCACTTATATGCTTATTTATGTTATTTATGTATTTTAACTTCTTCGTTTCTACTTTCATCAGCTCTGTTGCACCTGCTTTTGGCTGCCCCCTGCTGGCCTGGGCCCCCCAAACTGCAGCTAGGTTTGCTTATACCCAGGGCTGGCTCTAGATCATTCATTTTTCAACATGCTTTATATGTATAAATGGTTCTAGATGTTTACATAAAAAGAATTGCTTCTAAAAGAACACACTTTACTTCTTTTTTTTTTTTTTTACTAACTCACAACAGATTTCATTGTTAGTGCAGCTTTAAGCAACTAGATCTAATGTATCCAGATGGCAGAAGAATTAATGGAGACTGCCTCATTAACCTTAGAGCATATTAGTGCCTGGCACTGCACAGTGAGAACCCAAGCAGGGTAATTTTAACAGCAACAAAAATAATGTCTCAGCTACTTTAAAGTGGGCTGGTTTCCCCTGGAGCTTCAGCGCGTCTGATTGAAGTATGTTTATTTAGAGCGTTTGCATCCTCTCTGAGTGCCCATCCTGAAAATGGCAGTCTGGCTATTTTTTTTCCTTCTTTTTTTTTAAGAACGTGCAGGAAGTCAGATGCGCAGAGATCGTTTCCGAGAATTGAAGATGCGCAAAACCCTGCTGCTCGCCCTCTTCCAAACCTTTTGTTGAAGAATATATCTGCGAGTGATGTATCTGTGATTTATCTCTTCATTCGCCACTTTGTTCGGAGGAATGTCTATTCTGGGGGTTTTCCGTCCGGGTTTTACGCACGCTTCCACCCCAGCCGGATCGCATCATGACTCAGGCAGGGAGGGAGACGGGTGGTGGCTCTGAATGATGGCTGTCTGTTCCGTAGCTCTTCAGGTGTCTATGAGGGGGAACAGGATGGAGGTGGGGGGGTGCTGTAATGTCGATATAATGACAGATGGTCCACACAAAGCCAGTGCGCATTGTTCAGCTCAAAAGCAAAATATGATAGCCACCATTTATCAGCCCTCACCAAGTAGTGGAACAATGACGCTGTCTGGCAGAAAGAATGAATCAAAGTTAGATTTTTCTGGAGCCATCAGACCTGCTCTTTGCTTCTGAAGCTGCGCAAAAAACTTTGCCTTAGAAGGGAGATCCGCTACGTCTACACACATCTTAAAAAAAGGATGGAAAAGTTAAGCGCACGTAGAAAAGCTTTCATTCCCGGTTATACTAGAAACTAAGGGATGTGGAACAAATAGAAACGCGCTGGTTAGAGCGCTGAGCGCCAAAGCCGCACAGAGTTTAACCTTCATTTTACGCGCATATCCAAAGCCTTTATACATCTATTAATTACCAATAGTATATTCTATAACTGCTGCATCTGTTTCCTTGGACTTTTCCCCCCATTTAAAGTCATCTATCTATTCTGGGTTGCTTCTCTTTTTTGGTATGATTTCATACTCACATCATTTTTCCTTCATCTTTTGACATTAACGCATCAGGATTCACTTTCCAGTCGAGGCGGGACTGATGCAATGTCTTCTTTTTTCCTCCTCAGCACCTTGATCTGAGACCAGGTCTGTGTGCGTCTGCCTCCCCTTGATCTGATCCACTGATTACGCTGCATTTGAGGGGCCGAAGGGAAGGGCATCCGGTTTACAGGGATCACTGGAGCAACGGGGATTGGCTCTGAAGGGATAGCTGGATGAAAAAAAAATAGGTCTGTTTGCCATTGGATGGAGGCGCCGCTGCGTGTGGGAATGGGAGGGAATTGGGGAGTTGTCCTATATTATTCAGGAGAACTCGGGTGCGGAGAAACGGGAGGAGGAGGAGTGTCCTCCCAGGGCAGAGCGCGTATGAAGACAATGCAATGTGTCACAGTTTTTTTATTATTCATCTTTTATGTTAATTCTGATAATCTCCTCATAAGAAATAACGGTCATATTAGAGTTAAACTTTATGGCAGCTCTTAGAGACCCCCAGGATGTTCAGTGTGAGCTCAGGGAATGTTATGGAATGCATTTTTCTACAATTTTATTTTGTTTCTTTTATTCCTGTAATCTGTTTTGACAGGAAAAGGAACATTCAGATGTAGAATAATTACAATAAAAACGTCCTACCCAGAACAGTGTGTGTGTATTTTTTATTTTAATTTTTTGGTTTGTTTGTTTTTTGCAGGATGAAAGCTACCAGGGGGCTGAAGCTGCGGAAATTTTCCAAACAGGAGCAGGATGGGAAATGGTGCATGGATAATTCTCTCGTCAGATCTTCACTCTGAGAGTACTTGACTGAATCGATTCTGCTCAAAGCTTTCTCATGTTCCCACTCTTACATCAGTCCAAGGAGAACCATTTTAGGTAATAATGTTCTAAAACGTTGTTTATTCAGAATGAACAACCCTCAGAAAAGTGCTCAGTCCTTTACCTTCAAAATTACTTCTTACTGCAACAAATGTTCATTTATTTTACAGTTTTATTTGTTTTTTGTTTTTTTCTTTTATCTGTAAGGCTATACAAAGCGGCGCATATTGCAGAAAGGAAATTGTTTTATTTTATAAAATACCCTTCAATGAAATCCTGAGCAACCAATTGCATTTAGTTTGCAATTAGCATAGATGGATCATAAAACAGCAACCTTTGCATGCCTCATGCAGCACAGATCAACCAATCAAAGGAAAATGTGACTGCAAACCTCCCAAGACAAAAATTTCCACCTAAACAGACCGACTGGGTAAGAGGAGCATCATCCTAATTAGAGAATTAGCCAAGAGGACCATAGGAGCTTCAGAGATGGGAATACCTTTAGAGGTGCATTATAAAAAAAAATATGCTATAGGTTCTGGGTTTGTTTTTTTTTTTTTTGTTTTTTTTTTTTGGTTGAGATGAGACAAGAAGACATTAGATGAACATACCATGCCTCTGGAGACTAATAGTGGAGGCAGCATTATGTTTTTCTTCAGCAAAGAGGCTGTGGCTTTGAAGGTGGTCAGAGCTGCACTCGGAAAACTCCAAACATAAGGCGCTACAGGGTCTTTAGAAGATGGTGGAGGTTCTCTACAACTACAGGCTGAGCTACTAGTAATACATGAGGGAATATGCATTAGACCCATATTAGATATGAATTAGACTTGAAGCTCTATGTTTAAGGTGTCTCAACATCACCCACATTTATTTGTAAACCATATGAAAACAATATATAATTTGTCTTCATCTTCATAATGATGCACTATGATGGGAGGAGGGGTGGTCTAGTGGTTGGGGCGTTGCGCTTGGAATCCAGAGGTTCCGAGTTAAAGCCCCACTCCCACGGACTGCCACCCTGGGTCCCTGAGCAAGACCATTAACCCCACACTGCTACTCGGGTGCCGCACAGTGGCAGCCCACTACTCCCCAAGGGGATGAGTTAAAGGCAGAGAGTTAATTTCTCCAGTGTGAGATTAATAAAGTTCAATTATTTTTCTAATTATTATGCTTTGTGGTTTCTTATGTAAAAGATATATAAAATACTTGGAGGTTTTTGGGTTGTAGCGTGAAAAAGAAACAGGAAAAAGATCAGGGGGAATGAATACTTTTATAAGTTTGTGTAGGTTCCATTCCTCACTCTAATGATATAGACAGTGTATAGTGAACCTGAGCAGAGATGAATCCTAATAACTGCTACAGGAGTTTTTATGGCATAAATGAAGAAAGATTGTCAGAAAGCAGACATTTGTTTCTTTCTAAACAGAAAATCTTTTCTTTGATAAAAAAAAAATCCCCAAACTGGTCGGAAATAAATCCCCAAAATGTGAATCATACTTGATTTCATAATCGTCCAACAACCCAAAAATGCTGTCAACCATAAATGAATTCTTTATTCTAAGACACAAGATGCTCTGTGCTGCAAAAAGCAGCAGCAACTGCACGCTCTGGCTTCAAAAAAAGCAGCACATCATCTGATTATTGTGTGAATATGGAGGCTAATTTGCATTACCGGTGGGACTGATTCTCTCAGAAGTATGGCACCTAGATTCATTGAGTATTCAGTCTAATTTCAAACAGCCCAAAATGGGAACAACAGCCTTGGCTTGATTTCCTTTAAGCCTCTAATCTCTCTTTCCTCTTAATTTAGCCGGCAGCTTCAATCACAGCTCCTTCACAAATCTGACCGAGTGGGTGTTCATGTGTGAGACCTTTATCCTGTGAAAATCTCATAATTCCATGCTGGTGCACTTTGTAGTTAATTTCATACTAAATCTAATCTCCATCTGCCTGCATTAAATACATTTTTTTTACTCCACCTTCGTTAAATTCACTGTTTCTCTTTAAGCGTTTATTTGATGATCTGAAATCCAGGTGAGTGTTTATTCTGTTGCCTACTAGAAACGTCACTGTACTTCTTATGGAGGCACAAAAATGCTAATTTCTTTAAGCATTTATTAAAGAAATGCTAAAGATTAAAAATATGTATCTTTCAAACTGTTGCACTTCCCTTTCTTTTTTCTAAGCTCTAGCACCACACACTTATCAGTAGGTTTTAAAAAGGCTTTATTTCCTTGCATTCATTCCTCTACCATTCTGCATCCTGATGTTACAAAACTTGCCAGCTATGTTAGAAGATCTGAAGATTTATTTTCAAAAACATAAAATATTTTCTGCATGTATTTAGAGTTTGAAATGTGTTCGTACATTGACATTGTTCTGCATAGTTCATAAAAATGCATTTGTACCTACATGCATTCATCTGATTCTAGCATTGCCGCGTATCAGAAACGTCTTAATGAGCTAAAATCTAAATCCATATGAAATATTGTGCATAGTGAATCAATGAAAAAGTAAATTATATTCAAGGTGAGACATATATTGTCCTTATAGATATAGAAATTGTTCTGGAGCTCTACCTTGGTGGAAACTTCTCAGCTTCCTCTGCATCATATACTAGGCTTTAGCTTTGTCAACGTCTTCAGCTACAACATCACTACAAACAGAGGTGAAAACACACTTTACTCAGTTACAAATACTTGAGTAACTGTTTGAAAGAAAATGTACTTTTAGGGGTAGTTTTGCTGTACTGTATATTTTCAATTCCATTCAATTTATTTGGTGACAATTGACAATATATGTCATCTCAAGGTACTTTAGAGAGACAATTCAAGCAGATCATACAGTCAAACTGGTTCAAACTTTTCAATTTATGGAAAACAAACTGATTGCATCATCCCATTGACTTCAGCAATCCCTCGCATCTAGTGTGTTCGTAGCGACAGTGGAGAGGAAAACTCCCTTTAAACAGGAGGAAACCTCCAGCAGAACCAGTGTGAGCAACCATCTGCCGAGGCCAACTCTTTTACTAATTTTAGTTTATTCATATAGAGCCTAATAGTATGAAGAATTATCATCACTCTTTCTTGAGTATAATTTCTGGCAACTCCTCCTGAGAAACGTAACTAAAAAAAGAAAAATAACAGACTTGATTTAACGAATAATGCACCACAGAGACACACATAGGCCCAATCCCAAACTGCCCCCTAACTACTAAGCCTTAACACCAACTTAATTAGAAATAATTCTTACCTTTTTGCATAACCAAATGGAAAAGCAAATAACTAGGGAACTGTGCGCCCAAATTACATGTGATACATTATTTGAAAGCTAACACTTTTTATATTCTGAAAATATTAATAAACACTGCATCAGTTCAAACACGACTCAAGTTGTATTTTTTCCTTCTGTGAAATAAAGGTATTTTCTGAATAGCAGCAACAAAGACATACTTGACAATAGGCATATCTCATTGTATTACATTTATTCTGAATAAAGTCAACCACAACTGCAGAAAAAGTCAGACCTCTAGGTATAACAGTTCCAGAGCTATGGGACTTTTAACCTCTGGTGTCACCAGTGTCTCCAAACCTCTCTAAATATGTGAAATTATTCCAAATTGTGCTTTATGCTTTTACACAACAATTTTACCCAAAAAATCCCACTGAAGCATTGGGATGGGCACAAAACAATTTTGTTGCCGGGACAGCACAGTGGCACAGATTGACATGAAATTAAAAATCTACCCCTTACTCAAAAAAAAATGTATATGGTAAAATAAAACCATTTCAATGAGGACCATCCCTTTTGGGATCAAAAACATGTTTTTTTCTTTTTTCCTAACTGATTTTTCTGTGTGATGAAAATGCAGCAAACCAGCGGAACTACGTACATTATAATGCACATGTTTCCTCTGCCATCAGGTTACCCGCTCCTAAATTCTAATTAGCGTACAATGATGCAGACTCGCTATTTAAGGGTTAAACAGCCGACTCACCCAATCTACTGTAAGGTTTTGGACGGTCCTTAATATTGCAGACCCTAGTGCTAAGGGGCCGGTTTAGAATTTAGCCCTACAGTTTATGTTCAAGTGAGACTTGCTTTTTGCACCAGCTTTGTTATTTTATATACAAAAAACTTAAACTTGTATTTGTTAGAACTGGGATCCATAAACAAAGGATCCCAGTTAGGACACCATCACCGTTCATGTAAATTTAAAAGCACCTCAACCAACTTATAGCAATATGGTGTAAATCTATATAAACTGCTGTATGTCTTGGTTTCATGTGTTTCATTCGCCTGAATTTGTAACTCTGAAATAATGTAATTTTCTTTGTAGATTTTGCCCATCGGATTACATCTTTAAAACGTTAAAAGTTACTCGATGCTTGAGTAACTTCTTATCAAATACTCAGTCTTGCTATAGAAGACGGTTTTTCTTACTTAAGTGTAATTTTATCAATTTCTGACTGCATCTATGTCCCAGTAATTTTTCAGGGATGTTCATCTGCCCCGTGACTCTCAGCATCCTTATTTGACTCACCCATCAGGTCAACTACCCACCCAAATGTCTTTATTTCTGCTCTGTACATCAACCTTATGAAATAAAATTTGGCTCTTCTAAAAGATTTAAAACTGCAGTCTGAAAACATTATATCCATTGGATGCAGAATAAAGTGCTCATCAGTTTTGTTTTTAATAAGGAACACCATATTCACACCAAGAGTGTGAATATGGTGGGTCAAATTCCCAGGTAATATATTAATCATTGTCTCCTTCCTACTCCTTTTGCACAAATACTTTTCTTTTTCAGTTGTATCTTTTTCCTTTTGTTTCTATGTTTGTTTTTAATAATTGTCTTATGTACAGATAAAAATGAGAGAAAAAAAATGTCATCAGCTATAGTTTGGCTCTAGTTATTTCACAAAATAAGAATATTATCAATTTTGAAAAAAAGATTTTTCAAATGATGAAAAGAGGACATCACTTTAATAATCAGTGAAAAAGTTATTTTGCATTACAGAAATGAAACCCTTCTTATAATTGTTGCCACATTTTCATGTTTCCTCTTGTGTTTTGAAAATTTATTTTTAGTGATGGATTTAAATTCTTTGAGATTGTAAGCCTCCTGGCCATCACTTTATCTTTAAGGTCCCCAACGGATCTTCTGTTAGACTCCAGACTCTGGGTCGGTGATTCCTAAACAACACCACCTTCAGGATATAGAAACAAGATGGTAAACACTTGTTAACCTAAACAAGTTAACAGATTTAGGTTAACTTTTAACCTAAATCTGCAGGGGATAAAAATAACTTTGGCCCGAACTTTACCCAGTAAAGACCTTTTTCAAAACTTTCTATTTTTTCTTCTCCAAGTGTAAAGTCTTTACTTCAAAAGTTTAACAATCATATAAGTCCTACTGTATATTACCATTATTTTTGATATTCATGAGGAGTTCTACTTTTTAGGCCCCTCACTGTGCATGAACAGCTTAAACAATTTATAGAAGCTGTATTACTTGTGTTACTTTAAATAAAATCCAGAAAATTGTTTGTGATGGAGGGCTCAGAGTAAACATTGTATGAATGTTCATCTATACCGGCCGGTGTAACAGTCTTTATGACTCTAAATACTCCCTCTATTTCTTCCTTAGGAAGGCTTACTTTAAGAAATTCTGCACAGGGATGTTTGATTAAATGTCTTTTGAGTCTATTCTTTCAATACAGACACAAGATTCTGTTAAATTTCCATGGGACACCCCACCCAGCTGCCATGATTAGCACCAACACTTGTCCCATTGAATTAATACATAAATAAAAATGTATGTTTCAATTCGAGCACATGAAAAATAATGGAGTGTGTAGTAAATCAAGTAAATTGTGATTAAATGTTTGTCTGTATTTTTCTCATTGTGATAAATACACACGTTTAATAACAGTAGTGTACTCCAGATATTAAAAAGATCCTTTCAGAAGTAATTCATAAAATGCATTTTCCCATTTATAGCATCTATTGACCAGATAATCACTCACCGGTAAATAGAATCTGTCAGATAAGATAAAGTAACTCACTACTAAGCAGAAAGTGTCACTAATGTCACTTGGTGTTTGGCACAGAAGGGCAAAGAGTTTTTCGCCACAGTGTCTACAGGTCAGGCTGCATATTGTTTGATTGTTCAATTCAATCTGAAAAACTCACACAAAGAGAAAAGACAATTAGGAGAAATATATTGATACAATTACTTTGTCTTCGGCGCTCAGACCTCGACAGGAAACATAGCACTTAATTTTGATAGATATGCATGAACAGGAACAAAGAATAGGGCTGTTTCCCCCCAGGCCTGAAACTGGTGGCTGAGTGGAGATAGATGAAGTTGGTCAGTCTGTAGACGGCTGGTTAGTGAGACGGTATGCTGAGCTTTATGGGGAGATCCAATGGATTGCGTGAGCTGATACTGAGCTTCACTCAGGGACCTGGAAGATGGAAGTCCAGTTGGATAACACAGGCTGAGAGAACCTGTCCATGATGAGCAAGCATGAAGCGACAGTGGAGAGAAAAAACCCCCCGTTGGGAAGAAACCTTTGGCAGAACCTGGCTTAACATGGCGGCCTTCTGCTGGACCGATTAAGATGATACAGGGAATGCAGTAAGAGTCCGAGAGGGATGACACTCTGATGAAGCTTTAGCTACGATGGTGGAGGAGGGGCTGGAGGTGGGTCGAAACGGTGTCATCTGAATGAAATCACCGCGCATCCGCTGTCAGCGCATAGGAGCAGACAGGTGCGTATCGGAGGCCTTTTTGGATGAACTTTGGATGGCGATTGGCTTTCGTGGAGGAGTGGTTCAAAGCTGATTGGCTGTGTCGCAGGTGGATGTATAAAAAAGTTTCTTCAGTTGAATTTCCACCTAGGCTCCATTACTCATATGCAAAGGGAATAACAAAGGACACAAAACTTGTATACTAAGACACATTAATCCACAATCAATATTTTAAAGCAAAGCTTGAATTTTGAATTATGACATTTATGTGTGTCTGTTTTCTTTCTTTTTTTTACAGAACTAGTGGCTCGTCTTTTAGACATAAGGCTGACAGGGGTATGAGAGAGGGGGAGAGACATGCAGCAAATGACCACAGTTCGGATTCAAACCCAGGTCGGCCACGTTGTGGACTAAGGCCTCCGTACATGGGTCATGTACACTAACCACTGCGCCACCAAAGCATGCCTCTATGTGTGTCTTTTTAACTCTCACTCAGTTTGGTTTACGTCATTGTTCCTATGCAAATGACACACGGCTGCATCTGTCTGTGAGATCGTTTGAGCCTTATCGTTTTTCTGACTTTATCAGAAAAGGAGGCCTGAAGACCCTTATCCACATCACATTATATCATGCTATGACCCATAACTATACATTTCCTTTAAACAAATATAAACTCCTCATTACAGCTATCATGTTTAGGATGTCATAGTCTAGTTCATTAATGATTTGCTTTCAAGTCTGGTTTGAAAAGATTTGTTTACATCTTCTTTTAATAAAGCTATAAGATGCATGACTTGGTAGAAAGTGTAGAAATCATGGGGCTGATTTCTTCTACCGAATGCATCAAAGGATATAATCGGGTTTGTAAGAAACAGGGGTGCATTGCACATGAGGGTAGATTGTTTTTTCAACATTATTTTTGGTAGTTCCTGTTTTTGTAGTGGTTTTTAAAGGGAGTATTATTGAGTTATTTCATGGCTGGACATGCACAGGCGTATTTTTTATTAGATTTGATATTTTTGAAACTCAGGGGAAGCTTTGATTATACTGAGTTGTTTTCTTGTTTTTTTGTTTTCTTGTTTTTTTTGTCACAGAAGACTGTAATATCTCAGGGCAGGAAATGCCCTTTAAATGAACTTTTCTTTTTCCTGGCATAAATTTATTCATTTATGCCAGAGTGTCCCCACCACTCTCTGACCCAAAGTGACTCTTGCATGGCTGGTTTTTCAACCAATGCTTATTTCTGCAGACAAGCTCCGACCCTGTAATTTCCCCCACTGTATGGAGACTTTGATGTTAAATGTATTTATCAACAAAGAAAGCCCTCTTTACCCATCATGACTCACAAGTCATCCCATATACAACGTGTAAAAGCCAGACTCAATGCAAAAGCTGGAGACAAATGTCTGGTTTACATTTAAAACCTTTTCTGATGGGAGTTAGTTTACAGATTTATTTCCTCAAAAAGAAACAAGACTAAACACAACCATTAAGAATAAATAGTTAGAATAAATCGTCTCCTTGTTTCCCAACACAAAAAGAGAAGCTATTATTGGAAAATAAAACTGATTCGACAACAATTATAAAGCAAAAAATGAAAATCTCATTTAGTCAATTTTTATTAAAATAAATGAACACTTTGCCAATGGAATAAGACAATATGCATTTGAAAAAGATAAAAACAGCTCCAGTCTCTTGTTTTAAGTGCATATGTTCTAATTATCTTATTTTAAGAGTAAAAAAAAACTAATTCCATTGCCAAATAATCTTATTTACCTGCTAAAATTAAGGCTAAATACACTTAATTTAAGAAATTTTTACTTAATTCTAGATTTTCAGTTTGCAAACATGTATCTCTGTTTAACTTCTAAAAAGTTGGCGTACTGGGGCCGGGGTTCATTTGCTGCAAAGCTCCTGTAAGCTCCACTGATTTAAGGATTCACTCTCGTGTCCATGTGCGATCCCAATCCTGCCAACGCCGGTCGCTACACAAACGATAAGTGTACAATGTGTTACTGTTAATTTCCATGACAACGTGTTAAGCTGAGGCTTAAATTCATGGCTGTGCCATACTGTGCCTAGTCAGAGTGACATCTCCAACTGCTCCAGTAATGAGCTGTCTACCATGCTGTCGTCTTCCACAGATGGAGAATATACACACAGCCGTACAGTGGGCCCCTCAAAGCTTTTGTAGTTATCTGGTTGGAACAGATATTGCAGGACGAAGCTGACATTGTGGGAGAAGAATTTTGTACACACAGTAAAAAAAAAATGGTTTCACTCCTATTTTTGGTGAATAAATGCAATTACCGCTACGAAATTTAGTTTTAGAAACATAAATGAAATACAGAAATAATTTTACAACACAAAGACCACAGAAAACAACAGCTCACCAAACATGAGAATAGTTTTGGAAGTTAAAACTTAAATATGTCACACCAAAGACAAGGCAAGTTTATTTGTGTAACACAATCCAGTTCATGCGTTACATGAATTAGATAATAAAATAAAAGCTGAATAAACGCAAATAAAAAATAAAATAAACATGTGTAAAACTAAAGGTGAAATACTTACCTTTATATCTTAATATTTCTATTTTTTATCCTACCTACATATTTTGTTCCCCTTTTAGATTAATAAAAGTATTTTTATAGTGAATTAAATTGAATTATATTTAATACTTTCAAACACACAGGATGTCTATCATTGAAGAAGATGAGCTAGAGCAGCAGAAGGCCCCTCCACCTGTCATCCAAAAACAGGCGGCAACAACTGGCGCTTGCCTCTTGATTACCAAAATGGTTCAGAAACTGATTATAACAACAGCCCAATGGGTAAAGATGGTAAGGTTTGATTTTAGTGAAACAGCCTGAAGAAATTGATCCATCTTTCCTTCTACTAACAGCTCAGCATACTGGTGGTGGTGGTGGTATAATGGTTTGGGATGTGTTTTACTATTTGTACCTATCACTTTATCACCAACCCTGACAGGGTATGTTGTTGACCACATCCAGACATTTATGAATACTCGTCTTGTTTCAGCAGGAATCTGCACTATGTCACAACGGTTAAATTATCCTAAGCTGCTTCCTTAAATAAACCAGTAAGCTCACGACTCAGCATCTCATCTCAGTCCAATGATGAGACCCTAGATCCAATCCAGTAGTAGCAAGGTGCACCTAAAATGTTTTTATTAAAGTAAAAAGACTAAACCTAAAGCTAAAGGTTTATCAAGGCCTGTTGATTATTTTAACAGCTGTGAACAGCAGGAACAGCAAACAGGGTTAGGTTACAAGTATGCAGAGATGGCAAAAGTACTCACTTTACGTACTTGAGTAAAAGTACAGATACTTGTGTTAAAAAATACTCTGGTAAAAGTGGAAGTACTGATTAAACTTCTTTACTCAAGTAAAAGTAACAAAGTACAGGCTTGTAAATTTACTTAATGTATAAAAGTAAAAGTAGAAACCACTTTTTTCATGCCGTTGCCTACATTTTAAATGGATGTCTGCCAATAGGACTAGATCTCCGTTGTGTTCATTTTCAATCATCTTGTTGTCCATACTACTATGGTAACGCCACCGCCACCAAGCTGCAATGATTTGCCGCCAATGAATACCACCGAATCTGTCGATTCATCTTGTAGTGGTGCGTCAAATGCAACGTAGATTCCCATCCAATTAGATTGAATTTGGTATTGATGACGTGAAAAATAATAACGGTAACTCCATTGAAATGATTCAAAACTAAAGTAACGAGCCAATTTTTTAAAATGTAAGGAGTAGAAAGTACAGATATTTGTGTAAAAATGTAAGGAGTAGAAGTAAAAAGTTCCCATAAAAAAAGTAGTAAAGTAAAGTAAAAATTTTAGAAAAATCTACTTGAGTACAGTAACGAAGTATTTGTACTTTGTTACTTCCCATCTCTGCAAGTATGAAATAAAATAGATGATGTAGGTCTTACAATAATAGAAATGATGATTAGAAAAATGTTCACTATTTTCTGTCAAAACAAAAAAAAACATGAGTCTAATATCATGGCAACTCCAGGATGGCATCAATTACAGTTGAAGACATTTCCCAATAAGCATTGCTGGCTTTTCTTTTTAGGATATTTAATATTCTCTGGGATCAGACTGAAGAACTGCGAATCCTCCAAGTGACACCAAGAGGACACATTGAGGATGAAGCCCAACCTAGAAAAAAGCCATAAACAGCAAACAAAAGGAGCCCGTCTGCTTTAAAAACACAGTTTCTTTACATTTATACAAGCAGAATTTATTGAAAACATTAATAGCAACCCTCTCGATCAGCTTAAGGGCCCTGATGTAATTAGTGAATCCAGACATCAACTGTTACAGAGTTAGAACAGCAATATCCTTAAGCAGCTATAAAATCTGGTTTATCATTAGGCACACACAGGTTTTGTTTACTTGATGGGTCAGATATTCCTCACATACTCATCGTCTGGTAACTATTCCAATCCAGCTAATTACTGGACCCGGTGTGAGTCCCCACCAACTCTGGACCTCCTCCTCCCTGTCCACCCCTGCGCTCAGCTCTGACATGGTGGATGCCGCCCGTTGGGTTTCATTCTTGCCGGATGCCAGAAGCAAGTTCTGTGTCTCAATTAATCTCTGGGTTTCTAATGGAATGCTTCCCTACAGGATGAGGCCCATCTCCGAGGGGGCTGCAGTCAGTGCTGTCGCTGAAGCTGCTCTGATTGCCTGAATGCACTCCCGGCTTTGGCGACACTGCAGATGTCTGCTAATTGTGGTGATTATGGGGAGCGGAGGGGGGTAGGAATACGTAATGAATTTCCCATTGCTTTCATGCCTCGATCCTTTGGTTCTGCGCATCTGCTGTAAAAGCAGAGCATCCGCGGAGCTTGGAAACGGACAAAAGTGACACAGTGGATAGGGCTCTGGCTTTTGGATGGGCAGCCTTTCCAGCTCCAAGTGCTGCCAGAATGGGCCCATTTATTCTCTTGATTGTCTGTATTGCTGATACAATTGATATTCTTATTCCTGTACTCCACGTTCTTAGTTCCACACTTCCTTTAGTCTTCACTTTGGGTTCGCTTTCATAATGTTGCTTCCTTTGGCCTCTGTTAGATATACAATGAGGATATGTAGGAAAGGAGGAGAAGCAGAGGTGCTGCAATATTCCAGAAGACACAGATCCCAACAGAAGGGCATTTATTGATGGACAATGGGTAGATATAGAAATAGGAGTTACTGTCAGGTTGTGTGGAGGTTTGAAGAGGACCCAAATGCAGAGACAGAAGGACGCAGATTGCTGATTTAATGCAGATCCAAGGCAAGAGAAGCAAAGACCAAAAACAAAATACATAAAACCATAAAACCAGGAGACGTCAGAGACAACACACATGAGGAGCCAAGAAACAACGAGAAACCGCAATTGGAAACTGCCCAAGAAGGGTTTGAATGGGAAACTGAACAAAGACTGGGCTGAACAGCTGACAGGGAGCAGGTGTGGATGGATGCATCTAGATGGGAGCTATGGGGAGGAGACTGACAAAAGGGGGCGTCAGAGGGCAAACAGGAAATAAATAAAAACTCAAATACAAATAGAAAACAACACAAATGGAAATGAAACCAATGAAAACTCAAAAAGAAAACTTAAACAGAATCAAAACGATGACAGTTACAATGTAGTGAGAAGCTAAATCATGACTGATCTACCTTAGATGGTGGCAAACATGTCAAGATGTTGTTATTCAAAGTCCTCTGTTAATGTTTGCAACTTATCTGTCTTAATTTTCTTATCTTTCTGTCAAATAACTGTAACTGCATAGTTATTATTTCTTTATACGCACTTCTTTTAGGTAAATCAAGTTGTGTTTAAGTGCGTAAAACAGTGTTTTCATTGTTGAACTGTCACATCCTGAAGAGCTGCCACATTTTGATACATCCCTTCTTTAACACACTCAATCAATGTATTGTATTTCATTGTGAATTATTATAAATTACATTTTGTAATAACACAATAGGACATCTCACAAACATTATTTTCTCTTAGTCAAACTACTATAATAAAGAAAAAACAAACAGTTGTTTGAGTGAGCGGGATGTTTGATATTCTTCATTGGTTCCTCTCCCTGGGTATTTCAACCCTTTGATCAAAATCCTTGAAAAGTTGCTTGGCTTCTTCTTCTGAAGAGCGGGTCTTCCTGGGAGCATGAGGGTTTTTCTTAGTATCTTAGCTGTCCCTAGAACTGAACCTTTCTGGACTGAGGTGTCTGATGTTTCTCCAGGTATCTGTTGGAGCCACTTCTCCAGTGTGGGGGCTACTGTGGGGTTTCATATGCTGTATATATCAACACGAGCCGGCTTTTCAAACTCCTCCTACAGCAAAATATGAATTTATGCTAAGGACAAATCATAGGATGCAGAATATGATGTTAAGAAATCCACTGGATGTGTTAACCTCACAAAAACTTGACTTTTTATTTACATATGAATGCTGTATTTGTTGGACCCAAAAATCCGATTAAATCAAACATCTCAGAGTTGGACTGAAGCGTGAAGCCCATGTGGTGTTTGGAGTTGGATTAGTCCTGCATGTTTACATTCATTCTCACGCATTTTCTCAGTCTGTGTGAGTTTATAAAATCCAGCTATTGGCTAAGACTTGATAGAAGCTGAAGGTGATGGTTAGGAGAACAAAAAAATTTTTCTGACAAAATGGAATTTCTAAGCATAACATAAAAAATAAACCCTAAAAGCACACATGTCTGTGTGCAGTAAAGCTACACAAAATGATGCAAAAATACCTTTAACCTTTTCATGACATGAGGACCCAAATTTGGGTCCTCAGCACTCGCCCCAAGATGGTTTTTAGACCTGTAACATATTCTCTGGGGTCTTGCCTTTATTTTGATACCAAAACAATTAAAATAAACTCTGTAGTTCTTGAGATATATTCAATTCATTTTGGGCATGTTATTTTCAAGCATATTTCTCGAAAACAGGCCTAGTGTCCAAGAGGTTAAAGCATCATAGCTGTACTGTATACGATATAAACACTGCAAAGAAGTTTCTAACCTGCACTAAATGATAAACAGTTATCTAAGTCCTATATTCAGGTTATCTCTGCCTTTTATATTTTCAATAACTATTGTGTGCAGCATAAAAAGTTTCAGAAGGTAAAGATTTAGAGTACAGTAGAATAGAATAGATTAGAATAGAAAATCCCTTTATTGTCCTACAATGGGGAAATTTAGGCATTACAACAGCAAAATATTATAGCAAAAAAGTGGTCACACAAATGTGGACCTTAAAAAGTCTATAAAAATAACAGAAAAAGTGAGAAAGGTAGTCAACTTCTAAAGGAGCCATTACTAATTTGTTTAATTTAGACGGCTGACACATGACAAAACCAACTTTTTCAATAAATCCTTTGCTGTTTAGATCAAAATAATCAGTTTGAGTGTTTTTCCGTTACTGGAAAGGCCGCTTATTATCTTTGTTTTAATTGCAAAGTAGAAATGCATGCAGACTATTTAATTATTTCTCTGTGTATTAGATGTCGTATCATTTTCAGGGACAATTGCCAATTTATTAGATGTTTTTTTCTGATATTGTGCAACCCCTAATTTATAGCTCGGAGTTCAATTGCCTAACAAGACAATTCAGCAAACGGAAAGTTTCACATCGTTAAACATCTCATCGGAGCGTGACAGAAATGTAGATTCAGGTTTAATTTTATCAAAACAGGGATTGTCTTTTATGTTTACTACTCTTCTTTGCAATATGAGGCCGTTTGTTTCTTCTTGGTTCATTCACTGATTTGTTTAGTGTGCCGTAATGAACTCCACCCTGTATGGGCAGCAGTCAGCATGTGGGAGTTAAAGGTATTAGGCAAAGCAACCTGTGACTCCAGCTCATCCTGGGATTTTTTTTATGTCGCGCATCAATTTGTTACTAGATCAATAAATTAGATGCTTTTCCCATGTTTCTTCCTTGAGACAAGATTGATTGAATTGCTTGGTTAGATACAGAACCAGGGACTGTTCTCACGGGACATTAAAATATCCAAACGGCTCTATTCTTTGTAAACTTTGTAATGTGGAACACACAATTTTAAGAGTATGGATGTACAGAACCCGGTTTTAAACTTTTCCACATTTTGGTTTGTTGCAACAGGAAACATTGATGGATTTAATCAGCATTTCATGTTGAAGATCTTCAAAAAAAAGTGCTTTGATGTAAAGTGAAATGGTGTTTTAATCTAGAAGTACAAAATCTCTTGATTGTTTTTTTTTTTTTTTGCATTCAGACCGTTTTATTCTGATAATCCCTGAAAAAAATCCAGTGCATCAAACTGCATTATTGGTCCACTTGCCAGAGGTTTGGTGGAGGAATGTTAGAGAAAGAAAAGCGTCTTATAAAAAAAAGAAATAAGGTGGATGGAGTGAGGAGAAAAATTAAATTTAAATCAAGTTTAGGTTAAAAATTTATATTTCAAATTTTGAACATTTCTCAAAGAACTGTTCAAACGATCATGTAAATATAAAATATTATAATAAACCTACCAAAACATAACTACACTATGTTGGTCTATAATTACACACTCTTATATTTGATATTGTAACATAATATAATATCAACTGCAGTTAAAAGGCACCGTGAGGGACGGGCCACATAGCTGACCATTCTGATTAATACAATAGTCCTATTTAATCTTCTATAAGTAATGACAACAATAAACATGACATTTTTTTGGTATTTTAGGATTGCATGCTAATTAATTGATGGTTAAGTTGAGCGGGTCATGGGGACTTTGGGAATTTCTGCACATTCTGCTCTTTGTGCTCATCGTACCACTCTGGACACTGAACTGGAACAAATCATACTCATACATTTAGCATATTAATGAAGCTAAATATCAGACATCCTCTTCCCCTGTGCTGCAGATTTGGGCATGGCTGATTTATTGTGGATGTGCTTTTTCAAAGCAAGAGTTAGCTAATTCCTCGGGGGCGAGTGCCCTTCCTGTCACACTGATCAAAGACTTTTCCTTGATATGAGCATAAACTGCTCCATGCCCCATCACCATCAATGTCTGCGCATGGGTGTGAGTTTGTGTGTTTGCAGAGCCGTGTGTGTGTTGGATTGTGTGAGGTGAGGTAGAAACGCTGAGAGTTTTTATTTGTGCGCACATGTGTGTGTTTCCATCCCCCCATCACCAGAGGCTGTATTATGCGTTGTTGTTGGCGTGGCCTACATGCTTATCCAAGCATGCTGCGGTGTGGTACAGTACACACGTCTTCCCATCCCCTCTGCCCTCCCCTGTCCTGTCCGCAGGCCCGCTTCATTTACGTTGGCTCCTGAATTAATCCCAGTTAACTGTCACATTAGCTCAAATCTGTTGGTCGGCTTTGTCAACAGCATAAACTAGCCTGGGTACGTGATATCGTAGATTATTTTTGCTTTGCCACATTCTGCTTGTATGAATATATTTAGGATAGCCAAACCTGTGTCTATAGATGACCTCTGTCTTATTAAAGCAATGCACATATTTCGTTTTTGTGTCGTCTTGCATTTAACTGACCCGCAGGTGTCCTTTAAAATGTTGGCGCTGGGGTTCAATGCTCTTGCATCTTTGGATGCTTGCATGCTTGCATGTATATTTTCTATTTGAGTCTTTGGAAAAGTTTTAAGAAATTAAAACATTTTGTTTTGATTTTTTGTGATTCGTAAAAGTCTTCTTTTAATCGGCTTTCTATGACTTTCCCATATGTGCTACTTTGTGCAGATCTGCCACCTGAAATCCCGACACGTTTTATCAAAGTTTCCGATTTACTGCGGTGTGGCATTGATCTTTTTTTCATCCCCTCCTCTGCATCTTTCATTGAGCACCTCTCTGTCTCTTGCTGCTCATTTACAATGGATGTGCAGAATGTGCTTGAGAGATGCACCAAGCGGGTGCCACAGGAGAGCGCATCCCCCACTCATAAGTCTTTCATCCTAATCCCCAGTCCCTGTCCAAGAAAGGGCCTCCTTTTCACTCATCTGCCCCAAAGCCTCTTTTTGTGACCCCCCTCAGTCTCTCTCCCACGACCAGAAGCCATGCATGCTAAGACAACGAAATACACGCGTGCATTGTCGCCTATAGTCAGAAACCACGTGACTGGAGAGTTGTTCCCGTTTGCACAACATTTTTTTTTTTTTCCTAAACCCCCTCCCCCAAAAGAAAGCTCGGGTCAAAACATATTTGCTCCAAACTGTGGAATGGAGGATGTTTAATGCCAGGATATGCAGAACTGACACAGCCTCTTACTATATGTTTTTGCCTGAAGGTGGAAGCAGATTTACTGCCAGGCTGACTAACACAGCTGCTGGGGGAGCATGTCTCTCGTTAAAGGAATTGTCCTCAATAGAGATGGACGTTTGGCAGCGAGTTACGTAACTGACTGGGGATCATCTCCAGGCGGTGTTGGTGTTGGGATTTGGTGTGTCAGACTGTGTTGTGCATGCCTGTGTGTGAGTGTGAGAAAGTTTTTGTGCTGGAGTTTGTGATTCACAGCACTTACAACAAAGTAAGATATAATCAAATACTCTTTAATTTTTACGACCCAATGTTTTTCTATCCTTCTATTCTACAGTTTTGAATAGGACTTTTTTGCAGACATGCAATTCCCTTCATGTTCATTTTCATCATAAGGCATGCAGTAGCACGGAATTTAAATTATTTTGGGCCGATAAAACCTAAAGACTTTGCCGTCAGATGGCTGCCAGCAGGATATATGTATGAAATTGTCCTGTTTTGGATTTTTATGCATTCATTTTTATCTCTTGATTTTATTACATTATATAGAGACTAAACAGCAGCTAAGAAACAGAACATAACAACTGACATGACAGAAAACAGTCAAAATGATCTAAGAAACCTGGCAGTGTATTCAAAAATAACCCGAGTCCATGTGTTGATCAGTTCTCCTGATTATTGTCAATAGGATCGACCTAAAGATGCCGGAGAAATATGAGAGACACCAGAGGCAAAAATGCAGCAGAGGGAACACATAATGTAGAAAAGTCACGCTACATTTACTTCATGAAAAGGAGCCCTGACTAAGTACTAAGTGCATGTGCAATATTGTTCTTGTATAATATTCTAATTTGGTATAATATTTTATTTGGGGTCTTTTTTATTATGTAATGAATAGTCATTATAATTAACAGAAAAACACTTGATATCTAGTATTTTGTGTGTAATAAAAATTAAAAAAAACACGGGTTGGTTAAATGTTTGTGTTTATGCATTTAGCAGTCGCTGTTATCCCAAGGGACTTACAAAGACACAATGTGACAGTTATCAACAATATGACAATATGTTATTACTATGTCATTACTATGTCATTAGTATGACAAATACTTTTACTGAGTATTCTGTTAAATGATAAAAAAAAAAAAACATTGCAGCATATGGAGATGTATATATCTCTAATTTCATTGTCCTAAACAGTTAAAGACATTTAAGTTAAAAAAAAATGCTCCTGTTTCAGTAAATGATCAATAGTTTATGTACAGTTAAATAAGAAAAATGAAGTTCTGAGCAGGCTTGGTGTGCTGCCAGCTGCTAAGAAATCTACACACACCTCATATAAAGTGACTCTAATCCTGTATATTGTAAACATATCGCTCTGCTCTAAGCACTCAAGGTTGAGAGGCTCTCTGTCTGTGCTGAGTTCAGGGACTCTATGTTGGCTTGCTCTCCGCCTGGTGTGACCCCACCCCTGGTAAATACAGGGTTGGAGGTTTCCTCTCTGGATAAAAATACTCCAACTTCTTTACAGAGAGAGAGAAAGAGAAAGACAGAAGCAGATGGGGGGAAGCAAATTCCTTTTGCATGCACACCCATTATGCCCAGTGAGCTCAAGATTTACACTCTGCCACTGCAGTACCTCTATATATATGTGTGTAATCTTTGTAAAAAGAAAACAGCTGACAGAGAATCAGTCCGTCTTTAACCTGTAAACACAAAGTGTGCTGGGTCTAGAAAAGTCAGACAATAAATAATTGTCCTGCTTTTTTTTTTTTTCATTTTTGTCCCTCTTGAACTACCGTACCTGACTCAGTGTGACATCAGCATTGTGCTGTTTGAGTTAGCTTTACACTGACAGAGACCTTAAACTGCAACAGGTAGAGATTCACTGATGGGCAGGACTCCAGAAGCCTGCAGAGACCCAAGAAGAACCTTCTTATATTCTGGGAGATCCAACTAGAGCTTCTAGTTAGGAGAACCAGAACGCAGAACAGAGCAGGAAATCGCTCTCTGACTGACTTCCTTGTTTGAACTAAAAGCAGATCTGCTATCATGGCTCCATTGAAACCATGCCTGTGAGTAATTACTGAACTTTGATCATCTTAATGACAAGAAAGCTACACAATGAGCTTTGTGGAGTTATACCTCTTTTCATGCTCTTAAGTTTAAAAAAACAAGAATCCATTTTTCTTTGAATACCTTTATAGTTCATCTCACTTCTGTTTTCATCTCTCTTTAAAGAAACAAGAATACCCAGCAAACGGTACGCCTTTCTGCAGCAGGCCAGCGTTTTGATGATCCGAAAACAACACAATTGGAGAATCAAATGTGATTTAGTTGACCTCTTTTCTCTTTTGCAAACCAGTTGCCACCTAAGTCTTTAGAATGAATGATACAGGACTGGAAAATCAAAGGACGGGACTGAGAGAGGTCTTTGACATTCTGGTGAAAACACCTTCAGAGCGATTGCGCAGCTTGACTTTCCAGCTGGGTGAGTCTCCTGAAGACACTCTCGTACACGCTTTGTGTCTCACCATCCTCCAGAGTCCGGACCGCGCCCTGGAGAAGCTCCGGACACTACAGGACGACCCCCTTGCTAACCATCTCGCTGAAAAATGGCAATCGGGCGAAGGCCAATTAGATGATTTTGGAGATCATTGCAGCCAATTTGAGGCCAAGACGGGAGAGTCCCTGACATCGCTGGCTAAAGTTTTTAAAGTTTTATTTGACCAAAGGTTGTGTGACTCAGTTCTGAGGAATCTTGCTTACAAGAGAGCCCTTTCTAATGAATGCTTTAAGACAAGTTCTCTGGGATATAACAATTTTAGAGAGGAAGCCAAAGCTGTATGCGGGCCTCAGTTTGCGGAGTGGATGTGTTCCTCCTCTGATCTCAAATCAGAGTTTTCGCTCGATCCAAACAGATACCTGAGGGAAGAAAATGCAACATTAAAATTTGCTGTGTCTGAGGATGAGTCTGCAAAGGCTCAGTGCCTCCCCAGCCCTCTGGTGGACAGTCCCTCTGAGCTTTCATATCCCTCTCATCTTGAGATAAGTCTTCCTCCAACAGATTCTTTTAAAGGGGACAAAGCATTTACAGAAACGTCAGGAAACCAAATACTGATAGCCCCTTCCATCCATCCTGTTAGTGGAAGTCAAACTGAAAATGTTCAATCAACAGTGCCTCAGCACACACCAGCTGGAAGATCCCAGTTTGGAGGAGAAAATGAAATTAAGACAGATGAAGCATCAATGAATACATTTCAAAGTACCAAAAGTGCAACTTACCCATACAAGGCCAACAGTGGGACCAAAGCAACACAGTTGGCTTCACAAAGTATTCTGCCAAATATTTCCGGTTTAAAAAGCCCAAGTGAAAGCAAAGAAACTAAAGAAGAGGAGGAGGAAGAGGAGGAGGAGGAAATATTTTATGCATTTGTTATCTTGCATGCTCCAGAAGATTCAGATGTGGCGGACAGCATGAAGGAAAAACTTGAGGCTGCCATCGGTACCACAGGGGCAACGTTCTCAGATGAGTTTGCTGTTCCAGGAAAAAGCACTCTGAGGTGTGTACAGGACGCTGTCAACAACTCTGCTTTCACCATCCTGCTGCTCACACGCAACTTCAACTCACAAATGCTGGAAATGAAGACCAACATCGCCCTCATCAACTCCATACACAATGAACACAAATTTAACACAGTCATCCCACTGCTGCCTATGGACAACTGCATGCCCCGACGAAGTATTCCCATCGCTCTGCAGACACTGGTCCCACTGGAGGAGAAGAGAAACTTTGAAAAAAAACTACAAAAGGTTTTTAATAGAGCAAATATTGAGAGACAGAGAAAGATCTGGACTGAAGAGCTGAAAATCAGGAAACTCAAACAGGAAAAAGAGAGGCTGAGGCTTCACATGGAGCAAAGGCTCGTTCTTGGAGCCAGTGTGCAAAGAGAGCAAGATGGTGGGGTTTGGTGGCCACAGCATTCTAACATTCACATTGAAAACGCAAATTATGTCATGATTGGGAATGACTCTACTATGACTGTGGGCAGAGGTGGCAGTGAGGATCAAGACTGAGAATGGAAGGAAGGAAGGAAGGAAGGAAGGAAGGAAGGAAGGAAGGAAGGAAGGAAGNGTGGGCAGAGGTGGCAGTGAGGATCAAGACTGAGGAAGGAAGGAAGGAAGGAAGGAAGGAAGGAAGGAAGGAAGGAAGGAAGGAAGGAAGGAAGGAAGGAAGGAAGGAAGGAAGATCTTTTCTCAACACTAAAATTCTTAAAGTTGGAACAGCTTTGTGTTTCTACTATATTTAAAACTAAGCTTGAAAAGCTAAATCAAAATAGTCAAAACAGCAGTTCTACACTGCAGCTATTTTGGCTTAAATGGGGAACTTCATCATCTTTATCATCATAAAATATAGCGAAAGACTGCCATCTAGTGACTGTGATTGGATTTACAGTCTCTGACCCATTCAACTGTACCAACTCTGTTTGGCCAACAGGGGGCTCTGCTGTCATACTTTTCTCATTGACAGACTCTTTTCCTTCTGTTTCGGGTGAATAAAATATTGTTTGCAAAACAAAAGCTTGAGTAAGTGTGGTTTATTATATGAGATGGATCAAACATGTTTTAGAGCAAAGTGGGGATCAGGAACCCCTGGGGAGGTGGCAAGGCATCAATGAGGGGCTCACAAGATGGGGGGTTTAAGCATTGTGATTTAATCTCTAAGGTACATGGAGGTCCATAATATATCAGAACATATAAAAATGTGAACTTTCCCTGAAATAAATAGATTAAAACTTTATTAATTTAACTAATACATTATTCAAATGTTAAACCTACATTTAAACTGTAAAATGCATCATTAAGTAATTAAATGTAATAAAAAATAGTATTATATGTAGTTTATAAAATATGTAATTACTTAACTTTATAAATGCATAGAGTGAACTAATTCTATGAATTTATAGGTGGATTTTTTAGAGGAAAATATTTCCATTGTTCTTACATGTGGCGTAATGAAAGTTGTCTGCTAAAATGAACGGAAACTTTACAATATAATAACCTTAAATTTATGCACTGCTAGAAATCAAGGATTGGATTTTATCATAGGTTAATCTAATCAAGAGGGAATGTTCAGATCTTTTTTTCTTGTTTTACAAATGAGACGCAATGTTTTCATCTGTTACAAACAAATTATCAAAATCTTTATGTAAAATAGAAAATTCTTAACATTTTGCATGAATTATGCCAAAAAATTAGATCTGCTGCACATGCCTGGAGGGAAGAAAAGGAGTTAATTTCCTAACAAACTGACAGATGTCCACATCCCCTTCAATCCACTAAAAGGAAAGAACCAAAGACAAGTAAGTATTTTATACTTTGATGATGATCGTCGCTGAAATTAGGTTTGATGAGGCATCACAGAGTTGGCACATTTCATTTTGTCTCCAACTTGCACATACAAAGAAAAGTATTCAAACTTCTTCTGACATAGAAAAAGGATTTTACACATGTTTAATATAGGGTAGGACTACTCCATGTTACTGCTTGAGTGAACTTTATCAGCAAGACACACCTGCACAACAAAATCCCTTTTGAGCCTGTGGTGGAGCAAAGCTCATACCTATGTTTCAGCAGTTTTGAATTCCCCCATGAGCTTTCTAATTATGCTGAAGGGGAGGATGACTGATACAATCACCCATGTTGATGTGACCGTTCATACTGAGAATGTTCCACAGTATG
>NW_015150827.1:149039-188901 GCF_000732505.1 Cyprinodon variegatus
ATCACTGCTATAATCAAAGCATGGTGGTATTAACCTTATGGTGTTCAGATGATGGTAATGTGAGAACAGAATGATTAGAACTGACCTAAACCCCTAACACAAATTCAAAATGTATATAAACCTACAGCCGAGGATAAATAGGAACCATTTCTGGGGAAAATAATCAAGATCAGAAGTTTGAATCAGAAAAAGCAAGTATTTTAGCATGAGTGCCCTAAAGTTATGTGTTCTCAGAGCTGGCTAAATGCAGAGGTGGGTTAGACATCCATACTGTATGTAGTGGGGTGAGGTGGCGGCCTGGATTCGGGCGTTTACTTGGGATATCACGCCTCTGTTGAGTGCTTGTACTGTATATGTCCCTATGGATGGGGTGGGACTGTGTGAATGTGATTGTAAAAATGTGAATTTGTTTTTGTCTACTTGTCAGGTTGACTGTTATCCTCCCACCTACTGAACATCCTAGGCCCCTAGTATGAGCAGGACCTGTCCCCTTCTTATGCCCCCCACAGATGAGGGGTGTCTGTGTCTGCCGGGCCAGGCCTAGGCCTCCTGGACCTGTGGGGTCGCCACGAGGTGGTGGTGCACTCCCGGGCCCTCTGACCCCTGGATGCTTATACGGGTCACGTTGGGTGTGACTAGCCACTGGCAGAGCCCATGGGCTCGTTGTCAAACCCGGTGGCATCTAGGCACTATGGCCTCTGGGTACATGCCCCTCAGGGACTGGACCCCTTGGGGGTTGGGCTCCAAGTGCTCTCATCTTCCCTTCTCTGGTAGGTACGGCTGTCCCTACGCCTGACTCGCTTGTGTCCCAGTAACCTGGGGTGCCCCTGAATATCTGGGGCTCGTATGGCCTCTTTCTCTGTTCTGGTCCCTGTAGAGCGAGTCTGGGGTCGCCTACACCGGCTATTAAGCATACTTTCCTTCCTGAAGAAGCTTTGTAACATCCTTTACACACGAGCATGCCAATGCATACATGCCACAGGAGTGTAGTTCCAGGTGTTCATGGATACACACTAATACTAAATACTAAGCTGCAGCTACAGATATATACCACCCTGTAATTACCATAAGTTTTTCCTTCCACATACATGGATATTTTTTTTTATGTTTAGTTTGGTTGTTCTGTTCTGTTACGCTCTCGGTTTTCTGTTCCTCTCATCTCATACGGGTATGGAAGTAGACTTCAAGGAGTTACTGTATATCTTCTGTGTTCCTATTTCCTATTTTTGCTGTTTTGTTTTATTTTCATGGTCTCTTTCCTGTCTCTATCTCTTTCTCTCTCTACTTAGTTATTATTTCCTTTCTTTCCGTTTCGTCTTTTTGTCCATTGTATATAATTTTACTCCCTTAATCATTTTTAATAAAGTTTCATATACAAATACCAAGCAAAACCTTACGGCAACAGCCATAAAATTCTGCTTGTGAAAGCAAATATGTTGGGCTATGATTGAGCTCTGAGAAATCTATTCCAAGAGCTCTATTTGCAAAAGAGGACACCAAAAAAATAAATAAATAAATAAATCCACAGTTTAAATCTTGAAAAAAAAAAAAATCATGAAACGTATAAAGTTGTGACTAATGTGAACTGCTAAGCAAACGGAAATATTTGTGTAAATCAGCTGTTGAATGTTAGTTCCTTTTGAACTTGTTCTGCACATATGAGCTTTGCAGCCTGGCAAAGCTATTCAAATCCCACTTGAAGAGGTTTGAATATGAAACTTTTTATAGAAAAACATTTGCATATTTAATCCTTCCTGAAAATGTCACATGTTTGCTGGAAAACATGAAGACCAAAAAACACATATAGAAAGTATGGAGATAGTTATAGAGAAGTTAAAAGTGGATTTAGATGGACATAAGGTAGAATTCCACTAGGAAGTATGGTGGTGGCTGCATCATTCTGTGGGGGATGCCTTTCTTCAACAGGGACAGCTGACTGGAGTATGTACACAGGTAAATGCACACCTATCTTGCAATAAAAAATGACTATTCTAACCTTGAAAAATATGAGGCTGGGTTCATGATTTAACTTTCAGCAGGAAAAAGACTCCAAAAAGTGTTCGGGTCAAAGCACATTTTGACACAAAGAGACATTTTAGCACAACGTCCCAAAGATCTGATAGAAAAGCCCGGACCTGATTTCAATTAGGAAACTGTGGGAAAATCTTTCAAACTAATGTCCTCAAACACATTACTTTGTTTTACACTGACATAAACTCTTCCTTGCAGTTTTAAAAGGAAGATTGGGCCAAATGATTAGTCTATACGTGCAAATGTTTTCCATTATACTTTTGTGTTATATCTTCTATTTGTACCTATCTAATATAAAAAATTCTAGATAATGCTTATATGTAAGTCACCTTAGATGAGCAGTGTTGTGCATCTTGTGCCCTAATAAAAATATATATATATATTATTTGCAGTCTACTCTTTACCTCTCAGTCATATCCAATTGACTTGAGCAGTGGTTTCACACTGCATAATTTTATGGTGACTTTCTGACCAATAAGAGCAGCCTGGAGCTTTAATATTTAGAATGGTTCAGACAGCACTGTTGGTGACAGCAGAATACAGGCCTGTATACCGTCTCTTTTTTTCTCCTTATACAGCTTTCATTTTGAAGACTTGGTAGGTTTGCATTTTCCTTGTTTGCAGATTATGGATGAATTAGTCCTCCACCAGATTTCTCTAGCTTAGGATATATTTGTTTAACCTTCAGTTTTAACCCACCACTCCTCTTTTTCTGGCCTGCACGCTGATTTCTTTGGACTTCAAGATCCTATTTGTTCACTCAGGTTCTCAGATCAAACCTTCAAAGACGAGCTTCATTTATAACTAACAATAGAGATGACTTTTGAAGATAACTGGATTTTATCAAGGGTGTTACAGTGAATGGGATTACTGCCAGGAACTGCAGCTTAGATTTGTATTGTTTTTTTGTTTTGAATTTTATTTTACAAAAATCTGCAGCTTTCTTTTAATAATAAAAAAAAGACTCATTGAAATTTGTGGCACTGACCTGAAAAAATGTGAGAAATTATATACCTCTGCAAGTCTTAGGATTGTAACGCTATTAAAAGGTACATATTTAATCTAGCTGAAATTTTTGATTATCTGATTTAGTCAGGGAGAATGTGTAACTTACAGGATAATATGTTTTATATTTATAGCACAAAAATATGTCATATATCATCCTAACTTTTCCAACAGATCCAGTATATAATGCAGTTTTGTTTTTTGTTTCTTCAAATTTAAGAAAATAAAAAGGTTATCTAACTATCAGTACTGTGATATTCCTTTGAGTCACTGCATTACCAGAGCCCATTCTTTAGGCTTTTCTCATGTATTTCACTATGGAAACATGTGGGTTTGAGTCAGCAGCCATCCTACCCTTAGTTTGTATTACATTGTGATGACTCCTGACAGGATTGTAAAGGCTGGGGTGGGTGGATCGCGCGTGCGCAATGCGCCTCATCCAATGATCAGTGCGGCAGGAAAAGCGCAGAAGGGGGAAAAAAGGAGATGAAAACAGTTAGGAAAAGGGAAAAAAAGAGGAACAGCGGTTCAACTTACTTCTTTATTTTATTACCTTGATGGGAAATGTTTATCTTTGCTCTTGTGCCGCAAGTATTTTCGTTATGCCGTAAGAGCTGAAGATTTAAAAAAAGAAGGATCTTTTTTTTTTCAGGAATCCTGCCTCCAAACTGCTGTCACGATTGAAGGAGGTAACGCTGAGCAGGGGGCTCATCTGATCAAGGAGGGATTCAATCAAGATTAGAACAGACAGGCTTTAAGTTTTTTTTATTATTATTTTCCAATCAGCATTAAGGTTGCTTTCCCCCCCCCTACTGCATCGGATTCCTCTGGACAGGATGTCATTTGCATTCAGGAGGAGCTCCTCCGGCTGACTGAGGGACACAGACGCACAGACGGACGATGGGAGATGCGCCAGAGGACAGAGGGATGAGACGCACATTTATCGTTCCTGCCATCAAGAGCTTCGATCACTACGACTTCACCAGGGCCAAGATCTCCTGCAGCCTGACGTGGCTGGTGGCCAAGGCTTTCGGCTCGGGTAGGTGGCGCCTTTCGGAGCCTTTAATGCAGAGAAGACGGTTTAAGACTAATCAGCCAACATGTGTGATAATGCGGCGTGCTGCTGAGACTGTTTGGTAAACATCATCATGTTATTAGGATCTCTATGTGACAGAAACACGCTGGAAGCAAACATTCTGCCCAACAACAAGCTGCTTTTTGGAATAAACTGAAGACCGCGCACACAACAATACAGCAAGTTTATTATTTAAGTTAGTGAGTTAAAGAGCTAATCTAGGTTATATTTCTCCTAACAGCTGTCTGGTCTTCCAATAATAATCATAGTTAATCCTGGAAAGATCATTGATAAATTGGCTCTGGAACTTCTGTGGTATCACATGCCTTGCAGGGGCGGAGCTAGATGGGGGGCCAGAGGGGGCCATGGCCACTCTTATCCAATCATTGGCCACCCCTACCATTTTTATCCCCATAATACTGACAGTGGCAGCAGCAATACTCTCAAGTGATCAGTGGTGTCAAAAGTACACACTTTAGTTACTTAAGTTGAAGTATAGATACTGCAGTTTAAAAGATGTATAGAATTTACCTTTTTACTCAAGTAAAAGTGAAAAAGTATGTACTCCAAAAACTACTTAAAGTATAAAAGTATTAAAAAAAAACAGGCAGATGCCACTAAATGAATTGAAAGATCAATTTTCAGATTATTTCGAAAACTTCTTTGAGATAGGACCAAGGATGAGGGAGGTCTTGTTGGTCTCCGTCTCCCGATACGCTCTCGCCTGTGTCCGACCTTTCTGACAAACCCACATCTTTTTCTGAATTCGACATTGTAGCATGGCATAGACAATTTGCGTTTGCAGTTTGAAGAACACCTGCTTGCTTTTGATGATTTCCTTTAGCTAACCAATGAGGGTTTGCGTTATATGACTCATCCAATTACACTAGTTTTCACTAGATGTGGATGGAGCCAATGATCTGCATTGGATGGCGCACATGACATGAATTGAATATTTAGAAACATTAAACCGAAGCCAAGAGTGACGAGTAATGTTTGTTTAAAAAGTACAGATACTTGTGTGAAAATGCAATAAGTAGAAGTCAGAAGTAGGAAGAAAAATAAGTAGGGGTGAACTATAGATACCTAAAAAGTCTACTTAAGTACAGTAACAAAGTATTTGTACTTTGTTACCTGACACCTCTGCAAGTGATACTACAGTAATACTCTCAATATTCAAAACATTTTAATTTTTCATAGATTAACAATTACTTGACCACAAAAACACTGTGGTTAGTTAGACACATCAATATACCAACATTAAAGATGATAAGTACAGAATTCTTGCTCTTTTCAGAACTAGATTTTTTGTTACCGTATATGTGGTAAAGAGAAAATGCAAGTCCGTCTTCAGTTAAATCATAGATAAATAACTATACTATTAAAAACTTAGTAAATAAACATTATTTGTAAATATTAGTACTTGTAAATAATAGGTAAGTAATGGCAATGGAAAAGATGTTTGTCCCAGAACTCAAACCTGAAAGAACGTTATCCACTTTACCTTTTATCTAGATGGATGTTAAAATATATGTGTATATTTGTTAGGAAAGGCTGTATGAAAGTATAGTTTGTCTTAATTTGGAAAGTATGGATTTTGTGGTTGTTTATTGTCCTGTTAGATCAGTATAGATTGGCCCTAAGGTTCTGGTGCCGATGATAGTGGGAAGAAATCAATTCTACCGCTGTATTATAGGTTTTTGAGAGCTGAAACCTGAGTCTTTCCCCTCTGTTTAAGATTTGTTTTTCTCTCTTAACATAAATGGCTTCCTTCACACCCCTTTAAAACCACCTGTCATCTTTGTCCAAAATTTGAACATTCTGGTCCTCAAACAAATGTCATTTGTCCTTAAGGATTAGGTGGACAGCAGAGTCTTGTCTGGAAGAGGTAGATCTCCTGTGTTGGGCCATGCGTCTGTGGAGAGGTTGTTTGGTTTCTCCAATGTAAAGATCAGAGCATTCCCACTTCACTCATCTTAGGTTTGGGAGTTTAGTCTTTAGGATGCACTAGAGTCTGTTTAAGGGTTTTTTTTTTGGTTTGAAATGTACTGGGATCTTGTGTTTGGAGAAAATCCTCTTGAATTTTTCAGAGACTCCAGCAACATATGGGATGGTGATGATTTTGAGTTTAATCTTCTCACTGTTATGGTCTGCTGCAAGTCTTTTAGATTTCCTTACTGATTTGAAAAAACATCCAGTTTGGGTATCTACAAAAAGAGTTAAAAGAGTATCTTTGATGTGTTTCTGTTCTTTGTGCTTCACCTCTGTTTTAATAGGGAGATGCTCGGCCCGGTGTTGTAAGGTTCTAATGACTGAAAGTTTGTGTTCCAGTGGTGTAAGTCAAAAAGAAGATATTGGTCTGTGTGAGTGCATTTCCTACACACTTCAGTGTTGAGGTTTCTCCTCTCCTTCCATGCTCACCAAACAATCCAAAAAAGGTTGCTTGTTGTCGATGGCATCCTCTCTGTTGATGTTGTGGTCAACCAAGTTGATGTGTCTTGTAAAAGCTTCCTCTTCGTTTTGCTGGATTTTGACAATTGTGTTTTTTTCACATATCTAAACCAGTGGCTTGGTGGTGTTACTCTGAAGGTGCCCAAGCTTTGCTTTTTGATTGTTTTTTACCTTCTAGCCCAGAATCAAGCTCCTACCTTGAGTGCTTGCCTAATTTTACTGCATCGTATTTTGAATTTTGCCCCAGTAGCAATATGGAAAAGCAAATTTTGCTTTTCATAACTTTGTTTCAATGTGAACTGTTCTCTTGCAGCCCTTCCTGAGCTATTTTATTAAGTTGAGGTCTGATGTCCTGTCAACAGATTCTTCCACTAGAGCTGTCAGTTTCAGCAGCTCCGGCAGGATACAACAACCCTCTCTCCTGCCTCTCTGGCTGTACACCCCTTACCAAGTCTGTCAGTTTAGGTGGACATCCAACATTATTGTGCGGCATTGCTACCTGACTGATATTGTTTGGATGAAGGAATGAATGCTGCTATGGGAGATGTTTAAAACTAATGATATTCCCCATCAAACCTCTCCACAACTTTTTTCCGAACATATCTATTTTTTAGGGGGTGGGGGGGTTGTCATCATGATTCTGTTTGTCCACTAACGGCTCTAATTAATCTAATTAATTGATCTCCAAGAAAAGAAACAGAATGGTTCACTTATAATGAAATAAAAACACTCTTATGGACACTATTACATAAACGAGACAGGCCTCAGAAAATTAACGCATTATGGCAAAGGTTTTCAGCAATATAAAGGAGAATATAACAACATACAAAATTTGAATCATTAAAGTGAAAAAACATGTGGTAGAACACAACATCAGTGCTAAACCTGTTGGTGTTTCTTTGAGTTTAGCATGCAAAATCTCAGAAGTAATGATTCATACACTTCAACTTGGATGTATTATTGGCTAGAGTTGCTGCTAACGAATGTACTGACAAATAATATTGATGAAGCATGGGATGTAAGATGAAAAAAATCTTGATCAAAGGATCAAATACAAAAAGAACAGAAAGATGCTGCCTGAGAACAATCTTTGGGTCAGATCACATAGAGCCACTAATTTTTCCAAGAGATACAAGTAACCAAGCGTGTATTGTGGCTGCAAGCATTTTGCTGCTGCCCTGTTTTTTTTGTCTTGGCCCTCCAATGACACAGTTTCAGCTCCTAGTACCACCGAGAACTGTGGCCCAATTCATGAGCAGTCCTTAGAGTCCTGTTTGGCCCAGATAGACCCGGCGAGCTGCGGGTAGAATCTGTCCCTGGCTGGAAGCAACAGTTTTCCTACAACCTCAGAAACTCAGAGAGGTAGATTTTCACATGAATCTGGTTTTCTGGAGTTATAACAATCCCATCTTGATCCTGGAGGACTTGTTCATTGCTACAGTAGGTTGGAAATTTAGGCCTGCTCAATGACGCAGTGGGTAGCACTGTCGCCTTGCAGCAAGAAGGTTTCAGGTTTGATTCCCGGCCCGGGGTCTTTCTGCATGGAGTTTGCATGTTGTCCCTGTGCATACGTGGGTTCTCTCTGGGTACTCCGGCTTCCTCCCACAGTACAAAAACATGACTGTTAGGTTAATTGGCTTTCCTAAATTCTTCTTAGGTGTGAGTGTGTGAATGGTTGTTTGTCCTGTTTGTCTCTTTGTTGTCCTACGATAGACTGGCGACCTGTCCAGGGTGGACCCCGCCTCTCACCTGTAGACAGCTGGAGAAAGGCACCAGCACCACTCCCAGCTGGGATAAAGCGTGACAGCAAATGGATGGATGGTTGCAAATTTATTTATCATGAGAATAATTTAGATCAGTTGTAAAACAATAAATAAAAGAAGTAGATCCAAAACTTGAAATGTAAAATCTTTCAAGGTTAAAGAAAAAACAAAAACTTCTGAATTTGTCTTTTATAAAAGTATTTCTACTACATTTATCATTTAAATGTAACTTGAATGTGAATTTAAGCGTTGCATAGTATTCTCTGCAAATATAATCTGTTTCTTGTAAATTAAATGTGAGCCTGTTGCTGCTGTCAGCCTGTTGTCTGGCTTATGTTCATACTGACTGGCCATTCAGGACATGACTCAAATGAAACATTGATTTATTTTCCTTGTTTTGATGTTGGACTTAAGTTGGAAAACTCTGAACATTTGAATGCATTTGCAGTGATTATCTTGAATAAGTTCAGCAACAAAGCCATGGAACAGTTTATTTGGAGTTTATGATGCGCCTTCAAATGTCACTAAAATGAGTAGAAAAGATCTTTTAAATTATAAATCCAATGGCCACTTTATCAGTGCCAGATTGTCCCCCCTAATTAGCTCAATAAATTTCTTGACTCCTTATAGCAAAGACCCAACAATTCATCACAATCCTCCCTCAGAGATTTTGGACCATGTTGGCGTTACAGGATTATGCAGTGGCTGCAGATTTACTGACTGAACATAACATACCCTCCTAACATTAGCTAAATGAGCTCTATTTCATCTGCTGGTTGCAATACTTCTTTGACCTACTGTTGCCTTCCTGCTCATTGTCCTCTGACCTCTGAGATCATGGCTTTTTATCTCAACCAAACTGCTTCTCACTGGACTATTTTTTTGCATATTATCTTTACTTTTATTGTTTCTTTTTGCTGCTATGTTGCTCAATGCAAACTTAAGCAAGTTTAGATAGAGTATATAAGAGATCCTTCCTGCTGCCATTAAAATCTATGCAGCTGGTTGAAGAAACTCCTTTAACAGTCTCAGCATTAATTTCCCTTTTGGATCAGTTAAGTATTTTTTAATTGAAGACCCAATTGCAATGCCTTGCTGCCATGTGGTTGACTGATTTACTAGCACATTTTAGTAAAAATAAGAAGCTGTAAAATGAGAAACCATCTAGTCTGATATGATTTTTTTTTATTATTGATTCCTAAAAACTATGTTAGCCTCTCAAGATTTGCTGCTGCTGTTTGTTGTTTTGCCTTAAATCGGTTGTTAACAAGGAGAGAAATGGATCCAAAATGGCTAAGGGCCACAGTTCTATTGTTAAGGGTCTCTTTTGTTTAATTATTGATCCATATTTGGTTAAAGAAAAAGCTAATTCTAGACTAGAGTCACAAACTAAGTTATTTTTACCTTATCAGTATATATAAGTAGAAGGTATGCCATGGATAAAGCTGCCTGCTTAAGTGTTGTAGACCAAACACCGGTTGATAAACCTCTCAGGTTTGTTATTTGCATTGTGTGTAACCGAGTTGATGAAAGTATGTGTATCAGCAGTGGGTAATTCAAATCACACAACACAATTCCACATCCTTCTTTACTCTTTCCGGTCTGTTAGGAGTTTCTGTTAGTACATACCATCCCAAAAGTAGAGAGGGAGGCAACATAGTTTCTAAATGGCCCCTTCCACCTCACTTAGATGATAAGCTGCATTTCAGGTGGCTGAAAAAGATATCTAATATGATTATTTCCTGGTTTTTGTTTCCATTTTTGTTTCTTGGAGTTTCCATTTTTCCTCTTATTGGTTTATGTTCTTGTTAATTAGGCAGCCTCAGTTGCTTTTAAAGCAAGAAAATACCCATCTGGAAAATGGGAAAAGTATGTAAAAACAGGTTTGGTTCAGATTGTCTCCAAAACATACCTTTAACCCAAAATGCATAACTTTTCTTTGTTCCAAAGAGTTTTCAAAACATCTCTGTCTTTTAAGATGTGCAGGACGCCTTTCTCACATATGATATGTACGTAAATTCCATTACCACTTATGATCTGATGTCTAATGCTCTAGCAAATTGTAATTTTTGCATGTTCAATTTAAGGATTGTTCTTTATTTCTTTTGCAACAGCAGAAGGTAGGGATTGGATTGATTGGTTGTTGTTGTTGTTATTAAGCTTGTATTTGTGTCAGTGACAGTCAGAAAACTATGTTGCTGGATCCATGAAGAGATTTCCGCTGCAGACTCTTGTTTTTAATACAGCTCTGCCTTAAGGGCCTTAACTTCACAGTCTTTTAATAACAGTCATACGGCATGTTACGTTTGCAGAGGGGGATTGTGTGAATCTCTTAATAATATTAGGCAGTTAAAGATCCCAGTCATATTTAATGTTGCAGTTTATGCAATTTTGCTCTGGTGTCAAATCTATTTTTGGTTTTATTGATGTTTTTTTTATGAAAAAAAAGATTTATTTTAGACTTTCTCCCTGTGTTCCACCCTCTGTCAGTAATAATGGGTTTAAATGGGATTTATCTAATGAGGATCTTGGTTGTTTAAGCTACAACTAACCTTTTAATCTCATTGTTTGCATTAAAAAATAACAAACTACAGGGATCCAGCAGAGATAAGCACAGTAGACTATTAGCTTGTTCCCAGGGGTCTCCAAAAGGAGCAGTCTTCTCCATGCCTGGACTTCCCGTGGCAGCTACTTCCTGTCTGCTTCCTGTTTGATGGCCGACAAAAAAATGCTCTATGAGGCAGATTTTTGATGAACTTTAGAAAGAAAAAAAAAGGTTGTGATTGTGTTTCAAGTCATTTTCCCTTAACTCTTCTATGAGCTGTTGTGTGAAGCAGGAGCTGCTGTTTTCTAGAGCTGATTGAACATTTCAGTATACAGAGTCAGCTGACAACAACCTCCCCCTAATCAACAAATCATCACGGTTCTTTGAGTAAAGCTTTGCTAATTTGCTCTAATGCGTAGACATGGTTACAGGTTGGAGCAGTTAAACAGTTGTGATGAAGAAGTTCTCATTCAAGAGGTGGAACATCTGCATGTTGCTTTAAATATCTCCTTTCATCACCCAGTGTGGCTACATGGGGAGGCTGCTGTAACCACAGCTTCTGGAAAACTGCAGAGGGCTGGTCACAAGCTGAATGGATGTTAGACTTGTTTTTCTGAACAGACCGTTACATTTTCTTTTTCCGTTTTGTCTTCTGAAGCCGTTTATTCAAGCTATATGATTCTGCTCCAGGCTTGTTATGAAGGGGAAACACTGTAGCTGGAATCTTTTCATGCTCTTTGTTTTCCACGGCGTTCTTCGGAGACAGGCAGAGAGGAAATGACCTCCACACACCAGGGATACAAACAGGAGCAAAGTGTGTCACCGCACACTCACACGTCGACATTCCTACACAGGATCGTTGTCTGAAAGTGGCTCTAACGGGGGAAGAAGGGAAGGCTTACAGGAGGCTATTTATGAGGAGTATCGCTGAGGTCTGAGTCACAGCTTGTGGTTAAAAACAACTTGATGTCACGAAGGAAGAAAAAAACTATAGAGGAGTGACGGAGTTGTAGGGTGTTCTTGTAATCCTGTGGAGACTACTAACGTGGGACAAATTTATTCTCCAGATTTGGAAAAGAAAAAATCTTTAAAAAGTAAATTTTTACCTTATATAGCCATTCACCATTCCTTCTCTAATTGGAAACCAAACTAGATGGTCATCAGTGATTGTGTTTTCAAGTCTAGACAGGCTAGATGAACTATTTCATACATGGCATGTGGCTCTCAATCCAGGGTGGCACAGCCTTTGGAGTAGTTACTAAAAACAGAAACAGTTTTTTTTTCTAACTTTAATCTATGTCCAATCATCAAGAGTCCTAATAAAATTTCTGTCAACTGTAGTTAACAGCTGTTGTCTGTGATCTCATAGATAACATCCATCCAGCAGCAGAAAGATCACCTGCCCTGTCAAAAAAGTTGCCTGTGCAGCATGTGAGATAAAGAATGAGAAAAATGTCCAAAAAAAAAAACTCTTAACAAGCAATACTTTTAGAAGGTCAAACTTTAAAGCTTGGGTTCTTCCTGTCCTTACTGCCATTAATTAGAGGCAGCAACATCTGCAGCAACATCTATGGTTTAAAATTAGAATTACTATGAGCGCCAAACAGAGGCCTACCACCTCTACTCCCTTTAATGCAACCCTTAGCATTACAGTGTGTTAGATGACCTAGAAACTGACCAATACAGGTTTTTAAAGGCCGATGGTGGTACCAGTTGTTTTGACATCAGTCTAAAACATCTGCTGCCAACGTGTTTTGGCCGATTCTTAGAGACAATATTTCTTTTTCCGTTCACATGTTCACACAATAATGAAAAATGTTACACAAGTCTCAATTTAAACAAACAAAATAGCTATAATTTAAATTTTAGCTTGTTATTCTGCAGCGAAATCAAAATTGCTATTAATAGATGCTAGTTCGAAATGTGCAATTACACGAGTCACCCCAAGGGAATTGGTCAGTGTATGCACATATGGGCTGATAAAAGAAAAAAGCTAATTAGAATCCAGATGATTAAACTTGCCTTTCATGTCAGAATAGCTGAAAGAATTCTGGCACTAAAGAATAAACCTTAGCTTTAAGAAAACGTGGCCACACAGTTGAGCTATTAATGACACGGAAGTTGATGTGTAAGATGAGGCCTCTGGTGTTTTTTATTTTAATGTTCCCCTTTTTTTATGTTTTAATGTGTTTGTTTTTTAACCCTTTGAGCCCGGCGGGCCCGGTACCGGAACCATCTGACACCTGCTAATATTTATCTATTTATAGAAATGGCCAAAACACAATCACATGGTGTTTCATCCACACACCTTTTAAATGGGGCTTTAAATTTCATCTTATTCAGTTCAAATGTGCTTGAGTTATAGTCAATATGTGGATGTGTAAAATCTGAGGGTTCATCCAGAGTTTGAAATGGGGTTTCACGGTGTTTTGCAGTGTTTATTTTGGAAAAAAATTGGCGAGGCTAAATATTTTTAATTTTTTCTTTGTTTAATCACCTATAAATCAGACATGTTGACATTTAAAATAGTGGTTCCACCTGAAAAGTATTCCTTAATGCCTTTTTTCATACAAATAAAAACAATTGTATTTCCGATTAATAATTTGGAAGCTGTACTTGCTTTAATTCACATCTGTAATTTCAGGCGGAATTTGCTCCTAAGACTCTCAGGGCTTAAGTGGTTAATTAATCTAGACTGTGTTTAATGATCATTAGCATAACATCTAAAAGACTGGAATATGCTATACTGAACCGATTCTTTAATAAACAGATTGGTACTTTTTGGTATTTAATTGCAGTCATCTTAGATGGTAAAATTTTTTGCTCTAGACATATAAGAAACCTATACTCCAAACCTTAATTGGACTGATGAGTGGGTTGAGATAAAAGCTGCAAAATATAGTGTTATCTTTTTAAACTCCTTTCTGTTTTAACTCTCTCTCTTTAGATGCTGTTCCAGAGGAGCTGGTTGAGCCTTTCTACAAGGACCAATACAATCAGGAACACCTGAAGCCTCCGGTCGCCTGCCTGCTTCAGTCTGCAGAGCTGTACTGCCGTGCAGGAAGCCTTATCCTCCGCAGCGATGCTGTCAAACCTTTACTGGGACACAATGCCGTCATCCAAGCCCTGGCCCAGAAGGGGCTGTATGTCACTGACCAGGACAGACTGGTCACTGAGAGAGACCTGACCAGCACGCCCATACACATGGTGAGTAGAGGAGTAGGGATGGATATATTCGGGGGCAAAGTAGGTTAGCAAAACAAGACTTCACTTTGCTCCTTTGTTAAATTGAAATCTCTTTTTTTTTTATTCTTATCTTCTACGTGAAACTTTTCCACACCTTAAATGTTCATATTTGGTAACCATGGAGATTTCATGTAAAATATAAGTGATTTATTCACAACTTGGTTCCGTTTGCCAAACGGAGGTGTAAAAACTGTAAATATCACGAAAGCATAGTTTATTGAAGCCAGTCAATAGGCAGAGGATAAAACAAAACCTTTTCATCCAGAAGGTGACTTGGCAAACCAATGAGAGAAGCCCTGAAATGCAGGACTAGACGAGGCGATTATTTGTGTATGGACTGTAGGAGGAAGCTGTAGTACCTGAGGAGATTCATTAGCAGCCTCAACTAATTGGCTGATTTGAGTCACTTTAGGTTTTTAATCACTATATAGTTGTTGCACCTTTGACTGTGAGTTCACCTCTTTAGTAAGCCTGTTGCATAATATATTGCATGTACGATACTTATATTTAGACTCAAAATTATTCATATGGCGGGCAGATTATTTTCTGTGAAAACATGTTTCATTACATGCATCATCAGACAGCTTAGGACATACCTTCCTGTGCTCAAACCACAATCATATTTTGAGAAGTTCTCACTGCAGGGAGTTTTTGCATCTTATCCACTAAACTCCATTTTATAGCCTCTAAATGTTACTTAGAGGCCATGCAATGAAATGCATTAGGGAATGAAATGTGATAATTTACCAATAACTGCATCCAATCAGTCCTATATGCGATGTTGTTCATGGGTGGTTAAACTCTAGTATGAGTTTGGAGTATTCTGACCCCCATTCATTTCTTTCTGACTATTTAAACCCTTTAAGAGGCCATTTGTGTCTAAGCTCGAATATAATCATCTGACCTGATAAAGAAGATGTTAGGGGAGGTCAAGGTGAATTAATCTGATATTTCAGCGACGCGGCGATGGCACGCATGGATGGAGACGGGGCGTTTCTGCTCTTGCCAAGAGGGGTCTGCAGCACAGTGCACTCAGTCTTTCTTCTTCCCTGCCCTCACAGTCTGTGACGTTTTTACCTTTGCTCCCACAGGTTTCCTTACCTTACCTGTAAAGTAGAAATAAATGTGTGTTCTCAGTTTGTCACACCACAGAAATATGTTTTTATTAATCATGCATCTGAACAGCTGAGCATATAAAATTAGAGCTCAAAAGTACTGGAAAAAAAAGTCAACTGCATCCAAGCGCTGTTGTATTTCAATGCAACAGCTTTAATGAGGAAAAAAACCAACTATTCTATTTACATTGTAATTTTTAATTCATGGGAGATTCGTGGAATGTTTGCGTATGTGTGACTCATGTTGAATGTGGAAACACAGAAGAGTTGCTCTGCTTTCTGACTGCAGACAGTGGCTGCAGCTGCTGCGTCTGAGTCCCTGCGTTTTTCAGAATGGAGGGGCTCATAGCAGTGCATGTGCTATCGAAGTCCTCAAGGAGACAGGAAAAAAGCAGCTAATTTGTCACTTTTTTGATAAACAGCCACCAGACAGGGTCTGAAAAGGCACTAGATAAAGGCACTGAGTTGGCAACAATGCAGAAACAGCTTCACAGTTTGTTGGTATACCGCTGGGCCAGCAGGGGGCGGGGCTAAGCTAAAGGCAGCCCCATGACGACATGAGGCCGCACTTTTAGACACAAAAAAATCCAGAAACACAGCAATATTCAAATCCATAAATTAAATTCTAGCGTCACAGTGCAATCATAAAAGGTTGGCAGACTTTTTGTTAGGGGTGATGTTCAAGGTTAGCTCTCACATAGCTCAGAGTATTAAGTTAAAAGTTCACCTTTTCTGTTGCCGTTGTTATATAAAGCATTTTAAGATCATTTGAGGCAAGAACATTTTACTTTTAAGCTTCACTATATGGCCCGTTTACTGATTAAAATCTTTCCCATGTTGAGAGGACCGTGGCAACCAGCAAACCACTGAGTCGAACCGCAGCCAAGGCTAATGGCCCGTCTGCCGCAGCCCTCTCTCAGCATACCTGATTTTTTTTTTTTTTTGGCAAATCAATCATTTGATTTGTTGTTATCTGACTGTGTTAATCATTATCCCCCCACAAAATGAAAAAAGTTGGAATTTATAATTATCTAGAGACTATTAATAACAGGAGGTGAAACGCAGTTCCAGACTAGCTTTGAATGTGGTGATGTCACAAATGTGTTTCTATTCCAATTGACCCAGATTTAATCTACATGCTCCTATTCTCCCAAAGTCCAAGCTTTCCTGTGTTCTTGTCAAGGATGTGCTTGGCGAGAACAGAAGTTAATACTCGTTTACGCGTTTTGTGAATTGAGAAACGGCCTATGTCTTCTACTGTGACTGCCTGAACTACAGATATGGCGCTGCGCCGCACAGCAAAACGGCTCCACGGTGCCATCTAGCAGAGTGGCGGTGCAGAGGTGGCTTATTTTCTTTCGTTGTTTTGGGTTAAAATGTTATCTTTTTTTAAATAGATACTAGGAATTGAAAGATCGATATCATATCCGGCAGCCGAAAATCACAATATATGAGTAGAATGATACATTTATTACATTTATAATGTGTTTTGCTGAAAATTGGGGAATTATATATATATATATATATATATATATATATATATATATATATATATATATATATATATATATATATACCACCTGTCTTTTCTAAATACCCTTTATTGCTGCATTTTATTGGCTCTGCACTCCTGCTCTCAATTTTTTCACCGCTTACACTTGAAATAAATTTAGCGTTAACATGTTTAGGACATTTTTATGTTCAGGTTTGATTGCTTATTGATCCAGAAAGCCACAAAGAGAAGCATGAAGGAGGAAATGATTTGTTCAGTCACACCTCCTGTGTGGTTTATAGTTCCAGATTTAGTGACTACATTAACTAGATGCATTTTGCCGGTTTCTAATTTTCCTCTCAAACACATTGATCTTTTTTATAGAGGTATTTGTTAATCTTTCTTCGTCTCTGCTTATTAAAGAATTTAAAAAGTGTATTTTTGTGGAGTCAGCAGGAACCTTTCAGTGATGCACAAGTGGGGGCTTTTCTGTTCGGGTTACGGTGCATATCTGGAGAGAAAATGATGACCTCATGGTTTTCCAAATACTGTGTGCCAGAGGAATAACTCATGTCAGGGAGGAGGAGGAGAAGGAGGAGTATGGCATTCAGTCAGAGGGGGGATGAATAAGGAGGAAGAGGGGGAGTTTAAGGGCAGCCATTTGGGTGTGATCCAGGAGGAAGCAGGAAAGTAAGGCGGGAGAAAAGGGTGAAGACGTTGGAGGACATAAGAAGAGATATGAAACTGGTGGGAGGAAAAAAGAGAGAAAATGAGTGGAACAGACCAACTTTTAATGTATCAATCTGGAAGGAAGCGAGAGGAGGGGAAAAAGGAGCAAGACAAAGGAGGAGGATTGTGGAACTGGCTAGGAGGATAAGGAAGGCGTGATGTGCACTAGAAAGTGGTGCAAAGTAGAGGGTGGGGTCTCACACCGAGTCAAAGCTCATCTGGTGCACAAATGATACCCTCTGTACCAGAAGCACAGCCATCTCCAGCTATCTGCACAAGGTTTATCAGGTCCTTTTCTACAAAACTTCTAATTTCTTAATGAAGTATCTGTGTTCCCTGCATGTTTGCTACTGTAAGGCTGAAATGAGTGATGAGGCAGAGGGGGTGTGGAAAGTGAAAGCCTGCAGGAGTAGGCGTGCATTATGGGTAATGCTTCACCTTCATTTAGTGAATGAAGGTGAAGGGAAAAAAAATGGGAAGGGAAGGAGCAGATGCACAGATGTGAAGCTGTGCTGTAAAACCACTTGTCTGTGACTCTGAATGGATACTTTTCTATGTTTGTGGACAATTGGTTGGTTTGATTATGTTTGTTCAGGTGTATTTAGCTCTGCTATGGATGCCTTTGATGAAGGACACACATGTGCACACCCTAGCAGCCATGCAACGGTGGTGGAAGAATACTGATGGTTTGCATGAGCATGCTGCAGCTTCTTACCACTCTTTGTTACTATGGTCTGCCATCTCCAATCGCCTTAAAAGGCGTGTCTGTCACTGTGAGACTTTTAGACTCACTGCTTCACTCAAACAGACACACACCCACCCCACACACACCATAAAAGTCTTTGTCAAGGCATAATAGGCAGCACATGGCTTTTAAATCTATGCCTTAGAGTCAACACTGGTGTCTTCTTTCCTGCTGTAGAGACATTTAAAGCTGAATGAAGTTTTAAAACAAATATATTGAGCTTTTAACATCTAACACAGTACAGTACAATCTGTCATTCAAACATGAAAAGGGGATTTCACAACTGCAAACCTATCTACCTAAAATGACCTGTTTTGGAAATGTTTTGGGAGAAACATTCTTATTTATGCTGTAAAATCAGGAAATGTGGAACAGTTCAACAGATGTAGCATCAGTTTTGCAAGAGAATATTAAAATTTCTAGCTAATGTCTGTCTGTCCTTTTTCTTATCCCTTATTCTGGCCTGTCACCTATTTAGAAAGCTCTCCTCGCAAAGCATTCTGGGATATATCTGCTCGTCTAGTGACCATGGATGATAACTACTTTTCAAGTTTCAAGTTTCAAGCATTTTGGGAAATTTCGGACACTCATCTAACCATAATATAGTGTCCTATATAGTGATTATGGCAGAGATTCAGGTACAGCTGATGTTAAATGGGACCTTATATTCAAGATGGATTTTGTGGATACTTAGAAGCCACCAGCATCCAGCTCAACTCTGACCCCATAAAGTAAAAAAAAAAAACAAAAAAAACATCACATGATATGCAAGCTGCAAGAACGGACACAAGGGTGCTGCAGTTCTGTGTTTTTGGCAGGATCATTAGAAAACTCAATAAATCCGCTTGACCCCCCTTCCTAAAAATAAATGTAATTACTTCGATCTATATTTAGTTATACATATAAAGTCAAATAACTATATATGATCTTTTTTAGATAACATTTTATTGTCTAATTCCTCATTTTATATTTATAAAATGAAGTAAAAATAACATTAATGACTGTGAACTACTAAGTTAATTGATTATAGAACAGATATTCTATCAATAAAAGTTTGTACACCTTTTAATATATAAAAAAAACCTGTAAACAAAAAAAATCACCTCAGTCACAATTTAAGTCGGTTGGATTCTAAATATTTTATGTCTAATAATTAAGATTAACTTCACTTAAAAAAATGTAACATAAAAATATAAAAATCAAACATAAAAAAAAGATAATTTCCCAGCAGCAGAAGGAGTTCATTCACATAGCTTGTCATTTTCGTTGAAAATCTCAGGATTTCTCCTTCCAGTTCTCCTGTGTGCGATGCAAGCCTCTTAACGGTATGGAAGATTGGGGGATTTTATGCAAATGAGTTAAGAAATGCTTTATTCTTCAGGGAAAGCTCAATTTGGTCTTAAGGAAATTGCAATTTTCCAGATCTCCAGTTCCCGTCTAAGCTGCTTTGCTCGTCTCTCCTTTTCTGTCCATGAGGCAATTTCAATCCATCAGCACAGCAGACATCAGCCAAGTGCAGAATGCATGCAATGTGAAGTATCTGATAATATCCTGAAACTGCATGAAGTCTAAACAGAACAGTTTATGTAATAAGTTTTAGCTAATACCAAAAATCATGCTACTCTTTGTTTTTGTATTTCATGCAGTCCAACTATATACAGGCAAGTGAAAAAAATACTAGACCCCTTTAGATGTGTTTCTTAAAAATAATTATTCACACATTAAAGTCTAATCCATGATTAGCATTTAGAAACTAAAGTTAGTTCATTAAAGCTGAAGCAACAAATATGGATGTTGTTTAATTAACTTAAATGATTTTTAACAAAGTTTTGCATGTTAAGGAAAAGGTTGAGACATTTTTTTTGCAAAATGATTTTTCTGAGCTGATTTTCTTAATGTAGGGATGTTATTTGGTGTTTTAATTTTATTTTTTTTTAGAAATAACTGAATCATTTTGACCTAATTTGTCTGCCTTGTGGAGGTTTACTGTTAATGGATCGGTATGCAGGTGTCACACTTACAGCTTACTCATGCATGCTGACATATGTAGGATAAATGCTTTGAAGGGCTGTTGTGTGGCAGGAAAGGGAAGGGGAGGTCTGTCGTTCTAACCGGTCTGGAATGGGATAAGAAAGGCCAGTAAAATGTCAACCTTTGTCTCAGTTTTGATGCTCAAATAACTCTCATAATATCAGTGACTCTATAGGAATGTGAACTCTATGGCTCTTTAAACTTTAATTTTCAGATTTAGCATTTTAGATTTAGGAAAATCTGTGTTAATCATGTTTTTCACTAACAAACCTTTGCTTCCGTGTTTCTGTCCAGACCTCCCATCTGGCGCTCATTGATACCTTAATGATGGCCTACACCGTGGAGATGGTGAGCGTGGAGAGGGTGATGTCCTGCATCAACAAGTACTCGTCTGCCGAACGGTTTCACGGCGATGGACTGGTCCAGGGGCTGCCGTACGATACGGAGGATGCAATCACAACCTGGATCAACAAGGTATGAGCAGGAGCCTGTTTGTGTGTGCAAATATAAACCTTTAGGGTAGGGGCTTCCTAAGACTGCATGCATTCCATGCATTGCATTGCCTTTTATTTGATGCACTGATGTTTGTTTCTGTCTGCTTCAGCTGATATGACAGCAGTGTCTTGATTTCCAGTCAGGGAGCTGGAATGTGGAGTGTTTCCTAAGAGAGTCCAAGATTAGGAACTTCTCTGCTTTGCTAAAAATGCAATGAAAAAGCAAATAAAGAACTGGAATAGTTGAGTCTTTAGGATCTCTGTTATTAATCTTTAACAGATTATTTAGCTGCTTTCTATTGCTAATGGTGACACCAAAAATACTATGACATCTGAAATCTAAATTTGATTACCTAAATAGTTTTATATTACCAGTGACTCCATCATGGTGCCAGTCTCCAGACTGTTAACCTACCTGGGAAAACAGACTTTACCCAGTAGTAATAACTGCTTACGACCTACATAAAGTATATTTCTGGTGTTGTAAAAGATTTTATCCAGCTATGCTTGAGTGGATCAGTTCCACTGATCCCTATAAGTTTTTTTCTAGATGGTGAACTTTCAAATCTGGCTTGGCTTGTCTTGGTACAGTTCACTGCCTTTCTCTTTATGGTCCATTTTCAAAGCACTCTGTGTCTCCAGATCCTGAAGCACAGCATCCAAATCAGTGCAGTACACAAAAGCTGTTGCCCCAAGGCAATGATGGCTGCAGCCCACAATGCATTGCAAGATCACATGCCCTTTTTAGCCCCATATAAGTTCTTAAATCTTTGGTTATTTCTCCAGTTTCTTTTTAAACCCAGCAGACTATGGTGCAACACCTAATTGTGGAAAATAATTTTAAACTGACATGGTCAGGGCCTGCTGAGATTTAAAGCTGTTCTGTTTTGCTTTTCATCACTATTTAGTAATGCAAAGTTTGGGCTGCATTGAATAAACGTGTTGTGATCCTTGATGTCAAAGTGTTTGTTATGTTTAAGCAGCACGTGCATTAAATGTTAAAGTCATGAGGATTTTTTTCTGTGTGTAAACCTTAGAGATCATTGTTAGGAATGTATTTTTTTCTGTGTGTATGCCTTCATGCTGGCATAAAAGGCTAATCCTTGTGATTTAAAAGATATTATTAATAAACATCAGTTTATATATCTTTGCATTTGATTGTTGTATTTGCTATAAAGTCATTATCAGTTTTTCTATGAGCTGGTTGTTACAGAATCCTGATTCAGCCTGATTCTGCCACAGTGCTTGTCTGAAAGAGTGTCTTCCTCTCTCTGAATGTCTCTTACTGTTTGTTTCTTTCTCTTGTTCAAGGTGAACGAACATCTGAGGGACGTCCTCATTGAGGAGCAGAAGTTTAGAGAAGCTTCCCTTCAAGAGACAAACGCCACAACGCATAAGGTGAGAGATTTACTCCAAATAAAATATCAAAGACGCTATGTATCTTCAGAAACAAGCTTGATCACTTTCTAGTAGTGAGTTAATATTTGTAGATTTTAGTTTCTCATTCTGAGCCACATCTGTGTCTCTCTCCCCTCGACACATTCAGTGCGAGTAAAGAGCTCTGTAAATCAGACGAACAGATGAGCTCAGCCACCAGCTGCAGAAAATCTTTGGCAAGAGTTGCTCCATTGCTGTTGGAGGAGACAAAGCATTGCACAGGGCAGTGGAGGAGACACAGGGTGACAGTCAGACGAGAAGTGAGGAGGGGTTATCTGAGTAGAGGGGGGGAAGGAGAGTAGGAGGCATGGCAGCTGTAGCCAAAGGGCCTCAGTGACAGCCAGGCGCATTGCTGCAAGCTCTGGGGTTATGTAATGTCACTGTGACACAACAAGTCGATCTGCTGGCCCATACATGCTGCAGTCAGCTGCCATCCTCCTCTGCTCACTCATCATGAAGCTACAGCACAGAGCTCGGTCAGACCATAGGCCATGACAGGGAAACAATACGGTGAAGGTTGAAAATGGAAAGCAAAGGCTTAAATAAAAGGGAATCACAGCACTCTGGTGGATACAGATTTGTACTTTCTTTCAATTAAAGATTCAACAAGGTGAATGGATTGTAAAAAGTGTGGAAATCAGTTTGCTTCAGCATTCTACCAGCATCTCTGTCAGAGTACAAATATTCAGGCAGTTTATTAGTTCTGATAGTTTTCTATGGAGAGGATGTAATTATTATTTGTTTGGGTTTTTTCCCCGTGTTTCTCATCTTCTTTACAGTGTTGGGTCAAAGTGGCGTTAAATGCAGTGTTGTTACTAGTTTAACTACATTCCTTAGTAGTGTGGCCTTAATGTCGCTGTTTACTAAATCAAGTCGGTTTTCAGTGGTGAAGCTACTTATATGGCCAAGTACCGGGATAGCGTCCATAGAAGCTTCAAGCTACACTTTCCAAGGCATTTCCAGACCTTAAACGAATCTCTGCTAATCCGCTTACAGACGTCCAACGCAGATGTCACTGGAGAAGAGCAGACTTTTACCTTTACGTACCTGTCATCCTGGTTTCCACAATAGACAGTGCATAAAAAGATGCCCACACAAAAGATCTGATGCAGCCGGTGTAGTTGGATCAGCTGGAGACAGTGGAGGGGGAGGAGGGGAAGCCTATTTCAGTCCAAGCGTCCAAACACATGCAGAATTGGCATGTTATGATGTTAACGCAGTCAGAAGCTAGTCATCACAACTCAAAATAACTGATCATTTTAACTGTTTACATGTTAAAATGAGTCTCTGTCATTGAGGAGCCCCTCTGACTGCCTCTTATAAGGAGCTGAGTCATGCCTCCCTCTAAAGGGAGGCAAACCCCCTTCCGCCCAGAGTAACATGATAGTCTAGCTACAGTAGAGGAATAAACCTTAAACTGTACATGTGTTTTTGATTTGTTTCATCCTGACTAACTTTGTCAAAGATGTAAAAGAAGAAAATAGTCCTGGAAAAAAAAAAAAGACTCTTGACATCAGTCAGCTGCTTTCATGCTGCACGCTCCATCACACAGCTCGTTCTGTGAGGCTCAACAGAAGTCTATTCACTCATTATAACGCAGCGGGAGGAGATCATTTCACAAGCACACACATCAATGCATCAGCGACATCCCCACTCCAGCAGATCGGCACAAGATGCTCCTCGGTTAGTCTCGTCTATTCTGGGAAAGTGTGAAACCTGTTTAACTACGGTCATATGATGAAGCACTGCCTCAGTTCTGTGAGGATATGGAGGAGGTCTGTGTTCGCTCTGCTGTAAGTGCCCACATCAACAAAGGCTAAATTTGTTGTGCACAATAGCTAATTAGATTGCTGTTATAAAGAATGGACATTTTAAATCAATAAAGCACATTTTTAACTATTTCTGAAAGTTTGTCGGTTAGCATTAGTTAGTATTACTAAATATCATCTATTTTACCCTGAAAATGTAGATCAGTACCTCAGCTCTGTAGTTTAGACAACAACAGGGCAGCCTTTCTTAGTAAGTGTCCCAAAGAACAACTTTAGCACCAAAGGCTGTTGTTGTCTTTGCATCCTGGGGGTGAAAGAGTCTCTGAACCCTTCAGCTGTAGCCGACCAAGCTGAAAACCCACCGCTTCCAATTTTAGGTCAACTTTTAACTGCATCTTTATATTAAAAATAAAGCTGTTCAGAGAATATAGCATTGCCTGGAGGATTAATGAAATTTTAAATAAAAAAATTACAGAATATTTGAATCCTTAATGATCTGTTTTAATAAAACACTCTTCTATCTTAAACTAGATTACAATCATTAGGCGTCATGTCATTTTTTGTTAAAACGTTAATGATATAGAAAACAAGCTTAAATTTTAACAAGATGCACAACAAGAGTAAAGTGAGCTAAAGCATTTTCTAAGAAATTAAAAAAGTGTCTTTTTGTCAGGCTAATATATAAAACAATACTAACAACTTTAAAACATCTGATAGTGTTTTTCAATCTAAAACAGAAGGAATAGGAGAAAACTGCAAAGTACCAACCCATCTAAGAGCATCCATCTAAACTAACATGCAGAGCATTGATCAAAGAGGCCTTCCTAAACTTTCCAGAAAACACCGTGTCCATGATGAGACATGGTTGTGGCAGCATCATGCTGTGGGAATTCTTTTCTTCGACAGAGTTCCAGAAAGCTTGTAAGATAGAAAGAGGAATAGAGCTGGGTTCCTGCACACTTAACACAATTTTGACGATTCTGGGTTTGTAAAGAGATGATGCTGGTGTCTCTCTTTCAGCCGCTGCTGTTTTATTGTTTTTTTTTCCTCTGTTGTTGGCCTAATATGTATCCCATTTTCTCCTCTTATCCAATCATGATCCACCATCAAGTCTTCTAGCAAATGGTACTGGAGATTAGTACCTGTAAGTTCATCCATTCTGGAACAGATCTCCCAAACCCGAGCATCAGTCCTGAACCTCCTTAACCCCAACCTACACATTTCTCCCTCCTGTTGTTTATCCCTGCATGCAGCCCTGAGCTTCATCATTATTTTACAACCTCTCTCCTGCCCTTGCAACCTGTTTCACATTAAGTTGAATACAATACAAAAATTGTTATTAAAACTTAAAGGGAGAGCTTCCTTAGATAAAATTTAAAACAGCAAATAAAGCATTTTTTGCAACCTGTGTTTAAAATCTGAAACAGTTGAGACTGTGTTATATAAAAAAAAGGATGTGCAGTACTAAGAGAGATATGATCCCAATGGAACAAGGTGCAGCACAACAGTTTGTTTCCAGCAGCTCAGTGCAGAGTCATACTGTAGCTGGCTATTAGGCAGAGAGTATTGCTGATTGAAACTTCTGATTTGCTACAAAACGCAGCCTTAAGAGAGGATCCCTCTATTGGCTTCCTTGGGGTGCTGGTTCCTGCGAAAGCACAAGCAGTGGTTGTTTTCCCTGTGGTTTTTACACGTGCAAAGTAACATATAACAGATCCTGAAGGCACACAGAATAAGCTTGCACAGAGATTAAGCTAAATCACATGTACTGTCTGCTACTGAATCAGTGCACAAATCTTAGACAGCCTTAGTGTCGAGAATGGTTGAGAGGAGCTAAAATGGTTTCAAAAACTATTTTCAGACAGGGGAACAAAAAATAATTATAGGGGGGAAAAAATTTAAAATGCTTAGAGGTCTGCTCTAGAAGCAAAAGGAAATCTTAAAGTGTATGTTTTATTTGCATGTTCAATGTAATCTGCATTACTTCAGCTGAATGCTTTAAAATACCCAGATTAACACCTTGATTTGTGTGTTTAATCAATTTGTGCATGCAGTAGTAGGCGTGTCTGCGGTTGTTTGTACCAAAATACAAAGAGAACATGTACATATCTGCCGTGACTCTCCATGAAGTTGATATTTCTGTGCCGTTGCCATGGTTTCAGGCCCGGTACAGAAGAGAGCATGCCCAGAAGAATATTCCGTCTCTCCCCCTGGTGGAGAACTTGTTAAAGGATAACACAGACGGCTGTGCCCTCGCCGCCCTGCTGCACTTCTACTGCCCACAGGCCGTCCGTCTGGAAGGTGGGTGTCCTGACCCGCATGCACTGAACGAAGCAAAGGATGTCAGGACAGAAAAGAGTGGGTGGTACTGTGACTATTACCCTATTGAACTTACAGGTTTATGAAAGGTAGGATATTAAAATTTATATTTTTAGAGCTTTTACCAGATTCTATATAACATATCAAGTTGAGCTCAAGTGATATAAAAAATAAATATTGGAAGAAAATATATTAAAAATAAATTGCTATTTTACAGTGGGTAACCTTTAACCATTTGGCCTTTTATGCTGCACTCGGGTGGTCCACACCCCTGTTTGTTCTTCAGTTAGTTTCCCATAGGGCAACCTGTGGCTCCCAGGGGATGTTGTTCTAGCTGTGGGCCAGGTGGACTGAGCCGACATATGGTGGGAATCCTGAGCTCACTAGGAGGGATGGGGCCCTGCATCCTTTGGACCATCTCAGTTCTGTCAGTGGATGTATGGGATGATGCATTTTCTGCCTGGTCACAAATTTGCACACATAAACAAACACTTATTTTTACTTTTAAATGCTCTCCTAATCATATCCACACATCCACCCACCTACATGTCCATTCACAACTACTCCAAATAAATAGGGGTCACACAAACAATTGTCATCACAGCAATGTGGTCAACTTTGTCAATCGCATTTCGGATTTTGTCTTAAAATGTTCTTTTTCTAGAGCAAGTCTACTGTGATACAGGTAGGGAACCTGTTTAGATAGAGTATGCCTGAAATGTTAGGACAGGATATAAGGAAAAAAATACTTTGAGGACCTTTTGTTAACATTCCAAAACTCAAAGCTGTTGCCAGTTATGGTAAATCTGATAAGCTGTAAAAAAAAAAAAAAAAAAGCTTGACATGATGTTTATATGATATATGACATTACGTTAAAATAAATGTATGACTGGGATTGTTCCTTTTCCTGTTTTTTTACAGCAATTATTTAATGGGAGAAGCAAAATATATAACTATCATTTTTTAATATGAATTAATGCAGTTATTCTCTGGTAAGTAATAAAACATCATTGCTTATCTTAATTGATATCCTGCAAAAGCATGTTCATTGTTGCTCTTTCTTTATGGGGTTTTGACTGCAGCGATCTAAACTTCAATCAGTGCAATCTAGGGTCAAAAAAGACTAGAAAATGAATACATGTTTATATATATATTGTCATGACATTGTATTTTTTGCTTATAAATGCAATGGTTCTTTAAACAAAGCAGTTTAAGGGCCCACACACTTATGCAGCCTGATTATTGCACCCTATTTTTTTATCTATTAATCCTTTTTTTTCTTTAACTTGTTTTTCTACATATGACATTGTACATACATGTACAAAATATATTTTGAAATGATTTTTGCATCACTAAATTGGAATTTTAACATGGGCTTGTACTCCTTAGAGAGCCTCTATATGTAGAGGACACAATGGACACTTTCTTCCTGTTCCTATGACAACCACAATACATTTCATTTGACTATTTGAAACAAAGAGAGTATTTATCATCTGTCGTTGTACTTTTCCGAGGTTTTCTCCATTCTGCTAGATGTCAACAGACGTTTTTGACCTGCTTGTTGTTTATTTTCTGCTGTTATTGTATATTAATAGAAGAGCACAGTGGGGATAATGACTATAGAATGACTCAGCGCTATAGATGTGACCTAGGACTGACTTTAAAAAGGGAGAGGGTGAGGAAACAAAGAGGTGTTTCCTTTGAGCCTGTCTCTTTTCTAAAAGTGCCCCGGGCTGAGACATGATTGGTCATGAGTTGTACGTTACAGAGAGCCGTTGGTGGGCTTCTTATCAGGATGCAGTTTCAAAGATAAACAGCTCCTGTGTTGATTCCCTGAAAACTGCCTGGGTTGGATTAGCTTGGCAGGAAACGTGTGAAACAGATGTGAGAGCAAACTCAGCTTTATTAAGGTTTCTCGCCTTCAGCTAGATGGTGTATAAAATAAGTACAGGGGAGTTCAAAATAATGTCACAACGGAGGATTGATATTTAAGGGATGAGACATTTTAGATCTGGATGTCGGTTTTCCACTGTTCTGTTCATTTTATGTTTTACCATAAACTGAAACTTATCTTTTTGTCTTCTTGTTCCCATTTGCTCCCCCTCCCTTTGTTTATGTGTCTGACCCCTCCCCTGGTTGAGCAGACATTTGCCTTAAGGAGACCATGTCTCTGGCGGACAGTCTGTACAACCTCCAGCTGGTGCAGGAGTTCTGCAGGAACAACCTCAATCACTGCTGCCACTTTACCCTGGAGGACATGCTCTACACCCATGCATCCATAAAGGTATGACAACCAGAATCCTGATGTTCAAATAAATCTGCCTGGAAGAGGCTGGAAAGCTCTCTTTTTATGACGCAGGAGTTAGTTGAGGAAAGGAGATGTGTGTTTGTTGGGAGAGTAGAAGGAAATTTTAGGTGGGTAATTACACAAAGGCATAAGTGAGTCATGTAAGGAAAAGTTTAGCCCTGAATGTGCATGTCTGGCTGGTTGACCTCATCCTACTCACTGTGTAGACAGAGGACAGATTCAGAGCTCTGACCCAACTCTCTTGGTAATGCTTTTCTTCCTGCAAAAAAAAAAAAAAATATTTGAAGTTCATAGATCTTGAGATCTCACTTCTACACATTTTTTCAGATTTTCTGAAAACTCCTAAGAGCCTCTCTGTGCCATGCTGCCAGGCAGCATGAGTACAAACATTCAAGATTCAAGTCACAGTTTGAGCAGACTGGAACTTTCTTTGATGCAACACAGCAGCTGCTTTTCATCCTCACACACGCAATGCTCTGCATTTCTTCTTCTGTACTCATTTCACATTCACTACACTGTCTGTGCATTGACTGGATCCTGCTTGTATGGTACAACTGGGAGTCATGTGGGGCTTTTAAAGACTCTGGCATTCTGCCTGTTCACCACAAACTCACTGTCCATAGAATCTTAACTAGTGCTTTTGTATGGCTTTACCCACTGAATTGAAAGATAGTATTTGGGTTCACACTGCCATAATGAAACTTAACCCAGACAGAATCATATTAGAGAGCTGCTTAATGAACTGATGCATCTGTTTGATTTGATGTTAGCTACCTACTCACTGCATATATGTTTGCATGGGAATACATTGAGATAGCACCTAAAAGAATTTGTCTTATGACATCCAATCCTAGTAAAATGCAATGCTATTTAATGTTGTAACATGAAGATTTTTTGTTGTTTTTGTAGATTTTATGAAAGATGTGGGGTTTACATTACAGAGCTCACACAGTGCGTTATGCAAAGATACTTCAGCAAAATTTTCTAAATGCTTGGAGATGGTTTCATTTTTATAGACTTCATGCAGAAGAGAGGATGAGCAACTGATAAGATATGTCTGATCTTTCAGAGTAACTATCTGGTGTTCATGGCTGAGCTTTTCTGGTGGTTCGAGGTTGTGAAACCTTCATTTGTTCAGCCCAGAGTCTTCGACCCAAACGGTAATATCCATGCATGCATTTTGAAAACAGTAGAAGTATCTTCTTTTTTTTTTGTCCTCAATGCTATTTGTTTTATAATGTGAGGGATTTGTCCTGTTTTGCCATGCAGCCTGTGAGCCTGTATCATTCTGCAGAGAGATGCCTCCTGTGTCCAGTCCTGTCAAACAGAACTATGCAGACAGACCTTCAAGTCCAGAGAACCACATCACTGAAGGTAGGAATGATTATGATCTGCCATATGTGTTAAGTCGTATTTCTCTTCTTCTCTGTTAATTCTTAAACTAAAGAAAGGTGAAAGGATGCTTACAGAGACACCACAATGCTTATTTGTCTGAAAAGTAGCAGGAAACTCCAAACATCAGCTTATATTATTGGAAAAGTTGCTTTGCAAAAACATCAGTGGTGTTAGAAATCTAAGCCAAACTGGCCAGTTTGATATAAATGTATGTTTTGCTAAAGTTAGAAATCAGCAGTTTCTTTTTAAATGACTAGGTTGTGGGATACACTATTGATTTAATACATCAAACTAATGACATGAGGAAAAGGAAGGAATAAATGTGAAACTAAAAGTGAGAATCAATTAATATAATGATAAAGTTTGTTTCTGATAATTTTGGTGTTGCTGAGGTTTGCACCTTATTAAACTCTGAACAAGAGCAGGAATAATATAGAACCTTATGTGCAAAAGTACAAAGAATTTTGTTGTTCTTTATATTACTGTGAGAACAACACAACAACTGCTGTTGAATGTAATGCCAAATTAAAGAATTGTTTCCCCTTGTAGAGCAACCAAACATTAGCGTCTGAGTATAGAAGTTCACCTACCGGTAATCAATGCTCAATTTCTAGATGCCCTCTAGTGGTTGTTTACAGCTTCCTGCATGAAAAAAAAAAATAGTTATCAAGCTCTAAAAGTTACAGCCTGAAACATAAATACACTTAAAGCCCAACAGCAATATTCCCTGTTCCGAATATTCCCTGTTCTGTTTCTCAAAAATGCTTTTCATTGCCCATTATGTAATCTTGTAATTTCTCAGAAATACTAAAACTGAGGAAGTCCTTTTATGTCTAACAGGCCTAATAAAGAGATCTACCTCCATGTCCTACGTTGATGGTTGTGGTGGGACGTGGCCCAAAGAAAAACAGTGAGTATGCTACGAAGGTGTTATCATCATGAATCTACATTTCGTAACTGACTGTCTCCTTGCTCTTGTACTGAAACCTTATCTCTTAATTCTTCAGCTCCTCCTCTCGGGGAATCTCCTTTGAGATCCCCCTGGATGGAGAACCAACATTGCCACCAAATGAGGCTTCTTCTCCCCGCTCTATGACCCGCTCAGCAAGTAGTGACGGCCTGGGGTTCAAAGTTCATTATGCATCTCGAGGAGGCATGAAACGCCACCTCTCCCTGACACCGGCAGACGTTAACGGACAGGGCAGACAGATCCCAGAAGAGGAGGACGACTTGGCTTCTCACAAACCCTTGGGACGAAAAAACACTTTCTCTATCAAGAACCAAAGCAGGTGCAGATGAGGAACGGGTTTCTAGATCTGACATTTATAGGCTGTATTTTCATCACCTCCCAATGTTCTCAATATCCTGTGCTTTCTACAGAAACCATGAATGGTAACAACAGTGACCGTATGATTAGAGGTAGACTTATTAAAGTTCTATGATAGATTTCCAATCCTCTACAGATTAGACCCTTTAAAGGTCTACAGCTGCAATTAACATTTTAAACATGTTTTCTGAAAACTTCACACTCTAAGAAACCGTTAATTATTTATAAAGATTTGGATGGTGGACATGTTTCAGAAGATAGTGTAGTTTCCTTTAAAACAGCTTTTTGCATCTTCTCTGACTTGTAGCTCTTAACCACTTAGCAGCGGTGGTCTCACTCTGTAGAAAGATTTGATGTTTTAGTTGTTAATTGGTTAAAAAGTTATTCAAAGCACTATTTTTTTTTTTTTTTTTTTGGGACATTTGAAGAAAAGAATAAACCGAGGTTGAGTCATTCATTTGCTTTTACAATGTCCTTTGCTATTTGGTAAAAAAAAAAAAAAAAAAGAAAAGAAAAACTGTTTAGTGAGGTGTCAAGTGTTAAAATAACCTGCATGTGAATCCCAGGATGCAGGTTTTCCCAGTAGAGTTGCGCGTGAAGAAGATGAAAAGTTTGCCTGTAATTTTCAGGACAAAATAAGTTAAACTAAATACAGGCCTCAATCGCAGATTATGAGGAGCCTTAAACATGGATTTATCATGAGATTTAAAGCTACTGATTTAACAAAATCTCTTGTGGCACAAAGATAAACATTTGACCCTTCTTCAGACACATATAGGGATCCTTTTTGTTATTTAAAGGCAGCAGAAAACACTAACACTAATAATTCTGTTTTTCCAGATTCATTCTTCCTGTGTTTAATTTTCTATTTTTCCTGGATCTTTCTTTAGGTACCCCAACGGAGTCCTACCAGACAACAGCAGCCCCAGTAGCTGCCAAGGGAATCACTCCGACCACATCAGCCCATCAACTCCTCCAAGCATTGAAGAAGCCCTCAAGATCATCCACGATACAGAAAGGCCCCACGCCAGCCTGGGTGTTGGAGACGGAGACAATGGCTTCTTTCTGCATGGGGCCGAGCCTTCGTACCCTCCGGGGGCTCATGCTCCTGGGGAGGACCTGGATTCAGCGAAGGCTCGGGCAAATGACCGAGACCCCAACTCTGCATCGACGGATGAAGTTGACACGGGCATCCATGTGCGAACAGAAGACATCCAGAGTTTGGATGAGGACTCCTCGTCTCTGAGAGACTATTCAGATATTGACCCGGACTGTGAGGCTATGGCGAGGTCGTGTCCATTGCCTGGCAAGCATGAGAGGAACACGGAAGGAGGACACAAGAAAGGAAGGGAAGCCATCTCTGAAGGGGAAGGGGGACATGGAGGTGACAGGGGCAGCCCATGTCCCAGTTCTGCACCCATGCTCACCAGGTCTTATACTTGCAGTCCTGCCTCCTCATCCGGTGGTTCCGGTGGGGGTCTGGTGCGAATGACCAGCTTTGCAGAGCTGAAGTTCAGGAAGTTAGAAGGCAGGAGCAGCGGAGGAACCACGACTCCAGACAGCTCTGATCTCAATGTGCCCTACATTCGCTCAGCCGGAACTACGTCCTCTCAGGTTTGTCTCTCATCACAAATATTTTCCAGAACTTTCAGTGCGGAAAACAATGGTTTTCCCAATGGCATACATCTTCTGATCTAGTTTTTTGTCAGATTTACATATTTCAATCCATCGAACCTTTTATCACAATAAAATAACGTGACTAACATAGAAAGGTAATTTTAATATCAGTGATGTGTTCTTTTTCATTTCCGTAGATCAGGTAGTGATTAGTTTCAGTCTACTTTATGTTGTCAGAAGAGTTTTATTTAAGTTTCTTTATTTAAAAAATGTCTGGTAGCAACTTTGCTCCGGTATTGTTTGCAAAAGTCAGCTAAAATATGATAAAATCTGTTATTTTTATTACTATTTTTTTTATTTTTGTATGTCGTTGCTTTGGTCTGATAATAGAGTGTTATGAGTTGTACAATTTAAATGTTTAATAAATCTGTAGGAGGCAAAAAAAAAAAGAAAAAGCTTTTTTTTTACCCCTGCACCTTCTGTTGGGTAGGCATTCAGATTTTCTCATGTTTTCCTTAGTTCTCTACACCTCCCCTGCCGATCACTTCACCTTCGCCAGCTACGCCTTCACCCAGAGACCCCTCCCACTTCATAGCCTCAGAGATGATTCAGCTTAGAATGAAGCTGGAAGAGAAAAGGAGAGCTATTGAAGCCCAAAAGAAGAAGGTCAGCAGCCTTGCTTTATAAGAGAAATCTGATCAATCTTTTCAAATCTAATGGCCGTTTTGTTACAATTCTTTCCAGGTAGAAGCAGCTTTTACCCGGCACCGGCAGAAAATGGGCAGAACAGCCTTCCTGAATGTTGTGAAAAGGAAAGGAGTGACAGCCCCACTCAGCCCAAACTCAGGAGGGGCAGAAAAACCCTTACCTGAGCCAATCAATTTAAAGGAGGGTAACGTGGAGCAGGTGGAACGGTGCAAGCCTGACGGAGCAGCTCCGAAATCTCCCTGTGAAGACGGCGGGGGTGGGTAACCTTAGCATGCCTCTAATGCTTGCTCAGCTGATTTGGTTTTGTAAATGGTGATGGATGCTGGTTTCTGTATCTTACTTGTTTGTGTTTGTGCTGATAAGGCATGACCCCTGGAGAGGTTGACCTTGCAGAATACACACGTTCCATTGAAAGGCTGAACACGTCGCTGGGCTTCCTGCAGACAGAGATGCAGCGTTTGGCCCAGCAGCAGGAGAAGATCATGGCCATGAGAGACCAGCAGCAACAGGCGTGGGTGATCCCGCCTCCTGCCCCCTCTCCACACAGGTATTCCTCACTTCAAATACACTAAAGGGTTGACTGAAATTCAAGCCTTCTGTTATTTTCATCTTTCTTTGTCTTTCACACAGGCAGCTCCGCGAGCTGCGCAGCAGCAGTGTGACAGGCAGAGGATCGGGCCGAGGGTCGGTAGGATCCTTGTCACCGATTCTGTCCTCTTCTGGGTCTCCACGTCCAACCAACCGTTCACCTGCAGGCATCAAACGACGGCCTGCCTCATTTCATGCCAGAACGCCTCGGACTCCCCGTCCAAACGATCTGAAGGTCAGCCCCATCAGCAGAATGCTCAACACTCCCACCTCGGTGGACAGTCTGCCCAGACTGAGACGCTTTAACTCCAGCCAAACCCAGCAGAGCTCTTTCGCCTACCTTGGGCGGGATGAAGAGGCCAGGGAAAAACACGACCCAGACACCAAAGACAACAAAGAGGACCCTAAACAAACAGAGGAGACCGTAGAGAAGAGGAAGGATGAAGAAGCCAAAGAAAAGATCAAAAAACAAATAAAAGAAAGGACAGAGTTTAAGGAAGACTCAAAGATGTCTGAGGTTTTGCACCAGCCGGTTTCAGAGATCAAAGTTGAAGATGTTAGCCAGACTCAAAATGACCACCAAGAAAGGAAGGACCTGGTGGAGGTGCCGCTCTCTCGGCTAAAGCCAGCCGGCATCCAGGGTCAGGAGAGCACAGAGGATGGAGAACAAGGAGGAGAAATATTTGGAGATGACCAAAAGATGTGCTGTGGGTTCTTCTTTAAGGTGAGCTGGTCCTGAGGGTTCTAAATCACTGGTTCTCAAACCTCCTCCTCAATACTGCTGTCCTGTATGTTATAGATGGCTCTCTGTTGCAGCACACTCAATTAAAGTGATTGCATAACCTCATTATATCCACCAGATGCTGCAAAAGCCTGTTAGTTCCTTCACATGATCATGTGTGGGGCAGTGAGGAGACACCTATAACAGATGGAGCATTAGAGATCAGGATTTAGAACCGCTCCTCTACACTCTCTAGATAACTATGTGAGAAAGGAGTGAAACACGGCTTAGAAAGTTCCAGCTAATTACTGTACTACAAAATTTTGTGTGTTTGTGAACCATATGTCTTTAGCTGTTTTTATCTTCTGATTTTAGCTACAAGGTTAAACCCACTGAAATTTAAAGAAACACATACTTCAAATAACTACCACTTTTTTAGAAAGACTGAAATGTAAATTTGGCATTGCAGCTTTGCAACTTCCACTCCCTGTCTAGTTTTCACCTTTATAATACCCCTTTCCAACTGGCCGAAAAACCTGTTAAAACCTGGGTACAATCCGCTTTTAGTGGCAGTGGGAACAGCTCAGTGATGTATGTCTACCCGGGTCAAATGACTCGGCAAGCGACCTGCGTTAAAATCTCCTCAGTTCTGATTGGCATGCTGTTGGAACCCGTTAAATTACGTGACACCATTGAACGCAACGTATGGATGTCAACACACCGCGCGAGTCCTTCCTAATCTAACAAGCTGAAACAACTCATTTCATTTGATAAACATGGCTCAGTGCTGGTAAGAGAGATTCGGACAGATAAAAGAGCGAAATAATAAAGAATACTGACTTAAATAAGAACAATGGAACCAGTGGAAAACAAGATAGCCATGATAAACCAAACATATGCATTCTGATGATGATGTAGCTAAGTGGAAGTTAGGGTATAATAACAGATGGTTTAACATTCATCTGTCCATCGTCTATTCTGCCTCTCTACTTCATTTTGTTGGATCCAAAGGCATCCCAGACAAGAAGAGATATCAGTGCTCCATTTTTTATTTTATTCATTTAACCAGGAAGTCCAACGAGATTCAGAATCTCTTTTACAAGACAGATCTGACCAAGGTAGCAGCCAAATCACAACAGATTCATACATACATAGAAAAGCACTGGGAGTGCTCTTCCTGGATCCAGATGGTGATCCAGATCTTACCAAAAATTTTATTTTTCTTTGGATTGAGATTCACCTTTGCCAAAAAATGTAATTAAAATCCATTCATAGCGTTTCAGGTTATCCTGTACACAGACAGATGGACAAACAATAACACAAACACACCTAAAAACATAACCATGGTGGAGGTAATAAACATTTGCATTTTCATGATAAAATAGGTACAAAATGTTAGAAAAAACACACAATGAGATTTTAAAGAAAAACAGTAGCACGTCTCCATCACAATGTTCTTTGCATTAGTTTTAATTGTATTAATGAGCTTGAGGTTTCCTAACTTCAGCTCTTTCTGTGGGTCATTCATCCCCCAAGGGGCTGAGCAAGAGAGAGCAGATTTTCCCAATTCGGTGGAAATTAGTGGAATTAGTGGAAGTTTGCCGAGTAAAGCTTTATAGATGAAGATATAAAGTGAAGTCCATCCAACTAGATGATTAGAAAATGCAGTGATGGGTTAGTGACCATGGTTTGCTTCTGTGCTTTGAAATGGTTTACTAAGGATTTTTTATAAACAGGGCTGGGGTCAATCATTTCTATCATATTCTGTGACCAAAACAATCTGCAACACAGACCGCTGTTTTCGGAGAGTTTATTGGATTTAGTTCAGATTAACATTACATGGATCCATATTACCTCTAAAAGGATTGCGTTATACCCTTGAATTCCGGACTTTTTAAAGGAAAATTTGCTTTTCAAAATGTAAAAAAAAATCTTTCAGAGCAGAACATGCAGACACTAAAGCATTGACATGAATCTGAGTGTTGTTGCCAGTGGAAATATTATTTAGCCTCCCTGACGCCAGCAGAGATGTTCAGCCTTCCTGTTACCTGTGTTAAGTCTTGCTCTCTCTCACAAATTTAATAAGCAGGTGACATTTGAAGAATGTGATCGGAATTGGCAATCTCGTAGTGTTGAGTAGCAATATCCCTAACATTTGGGATTGTTGTTTACACAACCTGATGATGCTTAAAAAGGGATTTTTTTTTTAGCTAAAGCTAAAGTGTTCTCAATATATTTTTTTGGGTGTTAAATCTTTAGAAACATTAAAAATATACAGAAATGTTTTATTTATGTTGTAAATATTCACCAGGATGATGTGAAAGGAGAAGAGGACATGGCAGCAAAGAAAGCAGCTCTATTGGAGAAGAGGCTTCGGAGGGAGAAGGAAACTCAGCAGAAAAAGCAACAGCAGGAGCTGGAACAGGAGCAGAAGAAAGAAGCTGAACGGTGTGTCTTTGCTGCATCACGCGGCATCAGCACAAATTCTCGCTCTAGATTGGTCTTCTTTTCAACTTTTGTGTTCAATCCTTCAGTACTTACTTGTTCTTGTGCAGAGTGAAAGCAGAGGAGGAGCAAGTTAAGAAGGATGACGAGAAGGCAAGGAGGGACTACATCAAGAATGAATATCTAAGGAGGAGGCAGCTCAAACTGATGGAGGACATGGATGAAGTCATCAAGCCTCGTAGTGGAAGTCTCAAGAAAAAACAGCGGCCTAAATCCATCCACAGGGACGTGATGGAGTCATCTACTCCTCCTGTCAGAACGACAGGTGAATGAGTCGCAAGGTGCTGTCATAAAAACCTGCTTTTACTCAGCTTCTCATGCTGATCTTTGCTGCTTCTGTGTGCTGCTCTCCTGCAGGTGTGCGTCCTCGGGGCTTCTCTGTCTCAAGTGTTTCGCTAGCTTCCCTCAATCTGGCTGACAGCGACAGAGACCAGCCAGATAACAGGAAAAACAACAGGTTAGAAACCAACTGACTGCTTTAATTTCATTATCTATCACTCACAAACATTAACATGAAGACCCTGAGCCATGCCAGAAGGTTAGATGTCGTCAACCTTAACCACCAAATGTAATGTATTTTAATGGCATTTCATGCAATAGACCAACACTAAAGAGTTCAATATGGTGGGGTGGAAACATTTTCAAAATGTATACAGATAGGAACTGAGAACAATTAGTGTCTGTCAGATTTGTCCATTCTTGTTACAAAGATTTTCTTAAAAATATGTTGTTTTTTTTACGAATTTTAATTGTAATAAAGTCTAGACTTTGACTAGGCCATTTAACACCTCCATATACTTTGATCTGGGCGATTTAATAAGGAGTTATATTTGTATTAAATTAAAGAACAAAGTGCTCTGAAAGGGGGAAAAATAATTTTGAAATAAAAAAAATCTTACAGAGAGGACACATTTTGACAGTGATAACATAAATTGATGATATTATTAGAAACTAAAGAAAAACATTAGAGAGAAAACATTTTGTCATAGAATAAAAAAAATTGGCAATTGGAAAATGATTACCAGTGGAGAAAAGCTCTCTCGAAAATATATTTTTACTCTCAAATTTCATTTTTGGCTATCAGAGTGAAACAATTGTCTCTCAAAAACTTTTTATTCTCTCTCTCTCACTCCAAGTCAGCCATAAGTCAGCGCAGCCCGAAGCTCTCATCCACATTCCAGGCGAGGCGCTGCTCATCTCAAACTAATCTCACCACTAAGACTGGCCAATAGGAACACAGGCCCGCCTGTGACACATTATTCACATCAAATGAAAAATTCTGAATCGAGAACAAAGATTTAGGTTTTGAGAGAAAGAAAAAAGAAAATTGGGACAGAAATATATTTTTTAAGAGACAAGGGTTTTACTCTGATTGCAAAAAAAAAAAAAAAAAAAAAAAGAGTTAAAATATATTGTTGAGAAAGCTTCTTTACCATTTTCCAAATATCAATGTTACTTTTATTTATTCACTGATCAAATATTTTCTCTCAAAGCTTTTTCTTCATTCCCAAAGAAACAACATTTTTTGTGAAAATTTGTTGATATATTTGTGATTTCTTATATATTCATTTTACTTTCAAAATTACTTTCCCCTTTCAGGTAACTTTTTTCCTTCAATTTAATAAAAACAAAAAAACTAACTTCATAATTTAAATACAGCTCTGGATGTCTGATCACTATTGTTAGTCTCTCAGAAATTATGGTTTTTCCACAGTCCTCTGCTGCCTCTACCAGGTTTTCCTTTCATCTTGTTCTGTGTTTATCTGTGTATGTGTTATACTTTATCTTCCCCACAACTTTATCCACCAATGCGTGTTACAGTTTTCGGACTTTTAAAACCAACATTTTATTATTCAGCACCCCAAAAAAAATAAAAATAAAATATGCAAGCTTTAAAACTGCTATAAAGATGCAATGGAAAGTATAATTTACATTGTCAATGTAATTTTTATTGTAATATTTCTACAAAGGAAAATTATCAAAACGTGAAAAAGTTAAATCTACATTAACTTTAAACTTTACATTTATATCCAATTAAAATAATAACACCTTATTTAAAACAAAAAAACACAGCTGTGAAAACATATTCCTATTAGGTTTCATTATAACTTTATTAAGGACACATTTTTATGTTGGCCCTGAGAACTTATTAATGACAAAACATGTATTTTTGGTGTGGCAGCTTCAGGCTAATTATGAGAATGATCAAGATTTAAAGATGTCTTTTAATGGTTGTAATTTAATCTGAATATAAAAATATAACTAAACTGTTTTAATATCGACTCAGTTTTTAATACAGGCTGCAGAAGGCTACTCAATTCACCTCAGTTGTCCAGGATACAGTATAAACAACTGGAAGCCATTTCTTTTTATAGTTATCATTATTTAACAAAAAGTAATGTTTCTCTCTCTCTCTCTCTCTCTCTCTCTCTCTCTCTCTCTCTCT
>NW_015150827.1:188961-198426 GCF_000732505.1 Cyprinodon variegatus
TATATATATATATATATATATATATATATATATATATATATATATATATATATATCAAATGGGAAAAAGAGGGACATTCCAAAAGACTGTACTGATGCAAACTGGCCTGTCCCTGAACACAATGTTTGTTATGTAGCTCACCTGTCACTGGGACAGTTGTAAAGGTAAAGTCTGAGCTCTGTGTCCTTCTGCGTTATTTGCAGAGACACAATAGGTGTAATAAATGCTAGATTAATCCTGGCTTGCAATTATGTTCCGTTTCAGACAGCAGGCATCATTAATGACTAGGTAGTTGTATGAAGCAGATAGCTATCTTATTTTATTTAACAGCTTAATAATCTATTGTTAATTTTAGCTATTCAGTTTAGAAAATTTTCTGACAAAAACAAGAGGTCTCGGTAATGGATGCCTTCTCCCTCTCCCTGTTTATCCTTCCTTTCCGTTCCTTTTCCATTTTTATATTTGAAAAATATAGTGGGACAAATCTAATTCAGATTAATCTAAATCAAATTCTTTTTGGGGCCCCCCTCAGTCAAGGGCTCGTAGAGTCGTCCTAACTTTCCCCCCAATACGGCGCCTCTGTCTGTTGTATAAGATGTTAAGAGTATTGTGCACGTCTAAAGGTTAAACATTTGTTTTTTTTTTCCTTATATCCACATCTTTAATCCAATAGTAAACCAATCAGCTAAAACCAAGTTAGAAACTACTATGGTTTTGTTTGTGTTTTTGTGCATACCAAGTTAAACTAACAAACCCTTTGTTACACCCTGATTTGACTTTCTCTGAATGTGTAAAAAAATACTAATGTACTCCTTGACCCAGACCCAGAAGGCTCTATTGTCTACAGTTTGATTCTGCTTTCTCCCTGTCTTCTCCTCTTTTTCTACGTCTGCTGTGCATGAATCCTTCAGAGGCAGCAAACTAGCTTCTGCCCATATCCCGTTTTTTTTAAGCTCCCCCAAAGACAGAAAGGGAAGGTTAGTAACACTGAAATAAAGTTAAACCTCTTTAGGTGTTGTTCTGTGAAGATATGCTGGAGCTTCAATTTAATTTTATATTTTGCTTCATTGCGTTATTTATATAAAAAAGAAAATGGAGGTTAATTTCCTAATTAGGAAACTGTATTTGCACCGTTATAGTTTTTGTGTTTTTATTATGGTTCATCAGATGCAGGCTGCAGAGCTGTTTCCATTTCTTTCTCTGTATTGCATTAATCTCTGCTTTATGCTTAAGCTGTTTGCTTGCTGTTCCTTTCATAACTCTCTGTAACCATGAGGCCAACCACTTTGCTTTGCTTGGTTGAACACAGCTCAGCTTCATCAGAGCGTTAGACTTTGATGTGATGCAGCACAACAGGCAGACTTTGGAAAACTATGTCCCAATGTCTAAACTTGCTTTGACCCATCTCTTTGTTTCTGTGCATGTCTCTGTGTGCAATGTCTGGCACTATCTTGTATGTGTCTGGGTGTGATTTGTTTTTCCGTCTGTGTTTGCTGTTTGGTGGCCACAATCAGGCCAGACTCAGCAGAGGGCTTTTCGTCTTGTCCTTCGGCCGGCAGTCGTAATGGAGAAAAAGACTGGGAGAACGACTCGACCACCTCCTCCACACCCTCCAACACAGAATACACAGGTAGAAAGGGGGAGAAATTTGGGATTTGTATTCTCTCTGCTCTGTTTGTCCGGCAGATGTTTAATTTTTGCACTCTCATCCCTTCTTTCCGCAGGACCAAAACTGTACAAGGAGCCTAGTGCAAAATCCAACAAGCACATCATCCAAAATGCCCTAGCTCACTGCTGCCTGGCTGGGAAAGTCAACGAAGGGCAGAAAAACAAGATACTTGATGTATGTTTTGTATCTGTGGTTGTATAATGGTTACAGGTTAAGTTACATGAACTTTGTTTCACTTTCTTTGACTATTCTTACCTAAAGGTATAGTGGACGATCTTTTTTGGACTTCGAGGTCCAGGGGGGACATCCTATCTTTTGGTTGTCCCACATGCAAATCTTTGTGACGTGCTAGTTTTCCATCACTGTGCATTAGAAAACACTGGTGTATGTGTGCAGTAAGCTTTGGTTTCAGCTATTTCTCTTCCTGCATACTATGAAATAATAGATCATTAAATAAGAAATACCCAAAGGAAAAAAAATAGACTAGACCTAATTTGGGCATTCTTTCATTTTATGGCAGAAGAGCAGGCATGGTCTTTTGCATGTGTAGTAATTCGCTGGGGAAGATTCTCAGTCACCCAGGTCATAGTCATTCCATAAAAGTTCAAAAAGCAAGCCACTTGATTTTGTTTTCCAAATTTGAAGACATTTCCCTTCCCATCCAAAAAGCTTTTTCAATTCAAGATGTCTGGAGTAGCGTTGAGTTCCTGGCTTATAGAGAGGCCCAGACAAAAGCCTTGTTATGGCTTTGAAAACATGCAAATTGAACCAAAAAACGGGTCCGTAGTAATTCAGAAATGGACTTGCATTTCTTACGTACATTTCCAGAAAAATCGTTCACTATGTCTTTCAAGTTGTTTTGATTATGCTTAAAAGTCAGGGAAATACTTTAGACAGATTGCCTGTTTTGAAGAACAGCAGGAAAATTGGTTACAAAAAGATTAGTCATTATTTCTATACTTTTTGTCTTTGGACCCAAAGCCATAAGTAATCCATCTTTTTTAATGCTTCTCTCAGAATTGTTCAGAGAGGTACAAGGTCTAGGAAAGAAACCTGTCTTCTTAATTATTATTTGACATTATTTGTGTGGACCAACTTGCCGTCAGTCTACACAGATGCCTCTTTTCTCACTTCAGGATTTATTATTTTTAACCTGCTCCTCTTCTTTCTTTTCTTCGACAGCAGGCTTGCCACGCTCCTCTCTAGCATGGCATTCATATTAAAACACCCATTACGGCTCCTTGGTCTAATTTTGTTTCATTTTTAAGCTCAAACATTTATTTAGGGGTACCATCTTTGGCTCCACATGTGAATGTAGCCCCAAAGATCGTTCTCCAAGGTGACATTCTGGGGAATCTGAGGCTTTCCCAGACCAGAAGGGTTGTATACTCCATCATCCAAATTCGGGTTCTACAGAATCTTCTTCCTGTTACATTTCCCTGCAAAAACATCCGTTTAAAAAAACTTGCTTGATGACAGAGCTTCTTATCCAGTATCTAAGTGCTTTATAAGCTCAGCAGCCTGAAATGGAAGCTTATGTGTGGGAACTGGTTCTTTTGGTCATTATCCATATCTTACGACCAAAAGTGAGGGTCAGCATGTGCACAAACTGGTTAATCCAGTAGCTTTGCTTTGTTCACTTATCTCTTTTTTCAACTCAACACACTAGCAAGGCACTCATCATACTCTAGGGGGTGTTAACTTATCCTACTTTCTTCAAACTCGCTCTGCTTCTAGTGCACATCCAGATCATGGCATAAAGACATCAACAGAAGGACTTACCTAAAAGAACCTGAGATAGCCCTTTTTTTTTCAAACTGGACACTGTCCTCCCTACAACTACACCTTGAGATCCCTGTCAATGAACAAAATGAACAGAATCAGGGACGAGGGACGGCTCTGGTGGAATCGAAACTGCACCTGTTTGATTCAGACATGGTTTCTGTCTTTGGAAAGGCAAAAGGCACTAACAGTACAACCAAGCTCCTTTAGCAACCCTTCATGGTTAAATATCTGATCCAGTCTTCAGGGAGAATTAAAACCACATTGCCTGTCCTAAATTCAAAGTTTGACAATCAAGTCAGATCCTCCTACTGCTGAATAAACTTTCCCAGACTTGAGAAACACCCTCTCTTAAATGTGGAATCACCTCCTATGGGGTACTACATGAATCACCTCTCCTGTTTTACTTCACTTCTGCCTTTTTGTTCTATTTACAGAAAGCATTGAAAAATGCTTTCCATGGTAACGCACAGCTTTTTATGTCCCTTAGAAAAGACTAAGGGCTCCATACAAATGATTTACTACTCTGGAAGGAAATGAGCAGCAATAGATTTAGCAGTTTTGTTTTGTTTTTCTAGCTAAATGATATCAAAGACATTAATGATATGTATCTGCTAGTCACTTGGTGGTTTGAACTTGAAGCCACCAATCAGGCTCCAAATCTGGTGTAGTGATGATCTAAGACCTGAACCTTCAGAGGCACATGAAGACAATAATAAAGACTGCCTTTTATCATCTAAAGCATAGGACTAATGTCTCAACGGGATCTTAAAAATTGTACTCATGGATTTATCTATAGTAGAATTTATCAACGTTTTGTTCCAAACCAGAAATTAATCTGTGTTAGTACACAAAGGTAATATTCCACATTGATATAATCTTTTTCTTCACATCTCTTGCAGGAAATGGAGAAATCTGAAGCCAATAACTTCCTGGTGTTATTCCGTGACTCTGGGTGTCAGTTCAGGTCTGTCTACACGTATTGCCCTGAAACCGAAGAGATCACCAAACTGGCCGGTATTGGCCCTAAAACCATTACCACCAAGATGATCGAGACTCTTTACAAGTACAACTCGGACAGGAAGCAGTTCAGCAAGATCCCAGCTAAGACCATGTCTGCCAGTGTGGATGCCATCACCATTCCCAACCACCTGTGGCAAACTAAAAAGCAGGGGACGCCCAAAAAACATCCAAAGTAGTGCCAGGTGATGGGGCAGCATCTGGAATTACTCCGTCAAATCAAACAGCTTGTAGAGGACGATTCTTTTTTTTTTTTATTAGACAAACACCAGTTACCATTCCCTAAAAGTCACAACTGGAATTTCAAAATACATGATTAACACATAAAGATAATACAAAGCTGGCTATGACACTACTTCCATTGGGCACAAGTGTTTTCTTGTCAGCATGTGTGTCAATGTTCTCATGTGCCAAAAAAGAAAAGATACCAGGTGAGCCGATGCCTTACCAAGCTTAACTATAGAAGCACTGAATGTCACGCCTCTCAGAGGCACTTTGGATTTCCTTCGTTTATCTTATATAGCCTTATGCTTGTTCTGTCATGGATGCTCTGTGGGTGTTTGTGTCATTTTGTTCTCTGTACACACAGATCTGAGATCAGATTACCCGAATGAAGGGTGGACTCTCTGTGATCAGAAGCAGCATATTTGATGCAACTTCTGCTGCTAAAAAAAGCATGTTTTTAATTGTTTTTTGTTTTTTCCTTTTTTACATGTCACTGACATCCCTATAAACAGGTTATATTTCAGTATGTTTGTGTGTGAGTGTGTGCACATACAGTGAAGTGCCAAACAGTGCGTCAATTGGAGAATGCATTAGTTGAAGGAGTGCGTAAGGATGTGTCCCATCAAACGGTTCTGGAAAACACCTGCAATATACTTTTTAATTTATTTTATTTTGGTATATTTCTGAAGATATCTTAAGCTTTATTTGGAATCCTCTGAAATCCATCGCATACATTAGTTACATGTGTTTGTATATAATGAAGCAAGTCAGCTCTTGGTAGCATTTAAGTAGCTTTTGTAATTGATCACTTTGATGTTTGCTGGTTTCTCTGGGACCTTTTATTGTGCTGCAGATGCAGATGAGTCCCATCTCTCAACAGCATTACTGAAACAACTACCATGAGATATAAATCTGTGTCATCAAGATGTGCAGTGATTTAAATGCTAACTTTTGACCATGCTGCAGAGTAAACAAATGATTAAAAATGTCACATAGAGGTGTTGTGTGTTCTCTGTGGTCTGGATTAAGATTAATTGTAAATACAAAGATGAACTTACTGTACCCACACTAGCTGTTTCAGACTCTCTCCACTACTGTCATGTTTCATCCAAGATCTTTCTGCATTGTTACTGCCGGTCCTTTTCACTTTACTGTTGCATTTTTACGTCAGGCATTCCTTTCAGTATGTGTTGACTCTGTACAGATATATTTTGACATATAAGAAGTATTTTTTGTAAGGATATTTACTAGTCGGAAGTGTGCACTAATGAAGCAGTACAGTTATGGAAGGATATGTGCTTGAATGCAAAGTTCTGCTTTTTTTTCAAGTTCTGGATTCATTTTGTTTTGAATCAGGAAAATATGATCAATATTTCATGCATTTCTGTTCTGTTTGTTTTTATTTTTGTTTTTAATTGTTCTTTTCTGTTTTATTAAAAAGCCAGCTCTTAACAGTTTTAACAGTCTCTGTCTCAGCTTACTGTAATTTTGAAATGCATAGTTTGTTTTATGGTGATACTAACCATCACTGGTGGCACATTTATTTCAATTAATAGCAGCTAAGTAGCTGCAGTATAAATAGGCTGCTTTTTTTGTTAATATTACTGCTTTGGAAGTAATATTCTCAGTCCTACGGTTTCCATAAATGAGGGTGCCAATATTTCAAATAAGTAGTTTGAAATCTCAGATCTAAAAAACAATAACTTGTTTTACTTGATGTGATAAACATTAATCTGTGAGGCTTCAAAGTTTACTTTTGCAACTCCTTGCAAATTTTGGATATTGGATAATACGGTACTTATATTAATTAAGAAGAATTGTCATTTTGGATGAAGAAGAAGAGTGTTGGCCTAGTGGTTGGAGCAGTGTGCTTGTGCTCTAAGGTTGCAAGTACCCGGTTCGATCCCCGCAGCCTAAACTCTGGGTCCCTCAGCAATACCCTTAACCCCTGATTGCTCCGTGGGCGCCACACAATGGCAGCCCATCGCTCCCCAAGGGGATGGGTCAAAATGCAGAGAATGAATTTCCACCTTGTGGGACAAAGTGATTTACATTTACGTATATGGAAGTGGTTTACAAGTGCAGGACAGTGAGAAGAGTATCAGTGTGTTTAGGTCTCATCCTGCGAGCAAGTTTACCCAAAAGCAGAGAGTAAGATGCTTAAAGAAGCCTTAAAATACCCTTTGTCCCTCATAGAATGTATAGCAGACTCCTGCATGGCTCCACAATCAGAGGAAAACTGCATAGGTTAGAACTTTGATGGAAGGTGTGGAGGAGCTAACCTCTGATCTTAAAGAAAATCATGAAGACATTGTTTAACTTTACCTGAAGGAAAAGAGACTGCAGGGCTAAAAGTTAAGGTGTAGCGGAATGTCTTTTCTATTTTCTAATGCAAATTAGGCTCTGTTCGTCTGCGACCTTCTTTCAGTGTCATGTGGTTTAAGAACAACCCGTATAGAGTTACAGCTCTTGCTCCACAGTAGATTTCCAGCAAATTAAGCTGTCAGTTTTGTTTACATGCTCTGCGACATGTTTGCGGTATTTACAGTTTTTTGTGGCTGTCTAAAGAGTTATTTACTCTTTAAAGTGTAAGCCTTGAACACTAAAATTGTAATGAGTAGAACTATCAATCACTATATCTTAAAGATCCAGATTTCCAGTGTTTTGGGTTATTTTTTCTCTGGAACTTGACTTCAATTTTCTTGGTATTTAGTGTATGTTTCTTTGTGGATACTGAAATGGGGTCTGTCTCTATACAAATCACTCCCTGACTCTGGCCTCCGTAGCAGTTTGAAAGAACAGATATCTTCATGGCACCTCAGAAGGAAGCTACAAGGCAATGAAAAAAATATTAAGATCAGACTAATGAGGCATTTATTGTCTGTTTTGCTTTGTTTTCTTCTGATGAGCAACAACATCCAATGTGTGTCACTCACAAAATGTGTTGGAAGATCTTTCTTTTTTTTTTTTTTTGTAGCCACAGAATATCTAGCAAAAACAACATACATGCAGCTGTTTGCCTGAAACATCAAATAATTCACAAATGATCAACAATCATGATCACGCTCTTCTGTTTCTCAGAATTTAAATGTAACAAAGACAGGTGAGATTGAGTTTTACCAAGTCCCAAGTAACTCTCAAGTCTTTGAAGAACAAGTTCCGAGTTAAGACCAAGTCTTATGGTTTATTTTTCAAGTCATTAACAAGTCTTATTCACCAGCTATTCTTTAAATATTGAAGTATTTCAGTCTTGCAATGGACTGAAACCTTCAGGATGTAGCTTTTGTTGCTCCAATAAGAGAATCAAGTCAGTTTATGAAAAAAAAATTTCATCTCCAAGTCAGATCACTGCAAGAAGTCTGTCTTTTCAAATATAGTATAATGAAGTATCGTCTTAAAGTCTTACTAAGTCTAAAGTAAGTAATAAAATATGTAAATTGAATTGAGCCATCAGGTCAAAGTTTAAATCTGTAAGGTTAAAGTATATTTAATTTAAGTATATATACTTTAATCTTACATGTTGAAATGTATTTTTGATTGGAGCATGGCAATGCTGTAAAACTGCAATGGTTCCTAAAAAGGTTTGCTGCAAAGCAAACATTCCCAGCTCCCTGCAGCAGAACTTTTTTGTTGTTGTTGCACAAGAGAACAGTTATAAGTGGATACAGAGATCAGATAAATTCAATATTTATACAGTTAAACATATTAAAACTTAATGAATTGATGGAGTATAACATTTTAACATGTATGCATAAGGCACATAGAAAGTCCTACCCAATATTTCAAATTAGATTTTTAGAAAGAGAAATTAGATAACAGGAACAGATGTTTTTATTTTAAATCCAGACATAGAACGGTGGCCGATGGAAAGATATATTTCTAATAAAGGTGTTAATACATAGTTCAGTATAAATATTGCGTTAAAACAATCAAAAATCTTTTCTGAATTTAAAAGCAGAGGTGTAGCTAGAAAATTTTTATAAGGGTGGCCAGGCAAAAGTAAATAAATGTAAATATATGAAAATATATGAAAAATTAAAACGTTTAGAATATTCCACTTGAAGGTATTACTGCTGCTACTGGCCCTTTTGAATTCATGGGCTGCATCCTCTGTAGGCCAGATTCGAAGGACGATTACGACATAGCGTGGTGCCGAGGTCTGGTCGGATTCCAAGACGCTTTTGTTAAGCGGTGTTAAAATGCGTCATTCTTTTGGCCCGATATGAAGGATGGGTCCAATGTATCTTCGCTATCCTTGGATATCCCAGGATTCATTGCAAGACCAAGCTAGCCTGCTGCTCCGTGATCAGAGGTAATGGTGCTTGGTGCCTAACAGTGGTGAATAATGGAAGTTCAGTTTAATATAATGTATGTGAATAGTTCCGTCTGAAATGAATGAAAACGGTTGTTTTAATGGTTACTGAGTCAGATATGTGGCGGTGATGTTTGATTTATCTAAAGGTTTTTATCTATTACTGTGTGAATGGGTTTAGCTGTAATTTAAGGACAGATTCTAATATATCTGCAGTGAGGGGACTATAAATCTGATAGGATTTTTATTTTATAATTGCTGTTTTGAACAATATGCTTAAATAAGTCTTTTTTATTGTTGGATATCAGAGATTTTGCAGATTTATTTTATACATACATTGTTTGATTTACTTTGATCTTTCTACCCCTTTTATGGAATAGAATAAAATAGAATATCTCTTTATTGTCCCACAATGGGCAAATTTACTGCAGCAGAAAGATTATTGAAAATGGTCACA
>NW_015150827.1:199297-208509 GCF_000732505.1 Cyprinodon variegatus
AAAATGGTAGGGGTGGCAAATAATTGGCTAAGGGTGGCCATGGCCACCACTGGCCCCCCATCTAGCTCCGCCCCTGTTTAAAAGAAACCTGAAACTCTTGACGATGAAGCGATATGACAACTGATGTTTTCTTTATTTGTAAAAATCTTAAGTTATTTTGTGTATGAGTGACACCTTCTTATTTTTTAAAAGAATGGGGGCAAATATGTTTTACTCATTTTTGCTTCTTTTCAGTCATGATTTTGTTTGTTACAAGAACTGTTCATGTTGTGTTTTATTGAGTGAAACGCAAAGGGCCCCCCTCAGCTGAAATCTTTCATACACATATGTGTAGTTAAATCTATAACTCATGAATATTTATTCCTTTCTCTGCTCACAGAGGAAAAAAAGAAGCTCCCCATGCTCATGAAGGTGTGGAGGACGGATGGAGGCGGTGCTCTGCAGGCAGCAGCAGGCTGGGCAGGGCGGCTCCGAGGACCGCAGTCAGTGAGCGCAGCCGCGGCGGAGAAAGAGGATACAGACACGGAGGACTACCGAGCAGGACCACCGTGACACCGCCTGTGAACAGCGCGGAAACACACCGGGGGTCTTCGTTTTTCCTTCCCATGTTTCTGTAGAAGCAGGTTAGTGTTGAGTCACCCCGCGCGCGCCCAGCTAACTAACTAACTAACGGATGCTGCCTCTCTCCTCCTCGGCCCTGGCTAGCTCTCCTCCTACCGCTGCTTAAATTAGGCAGCTTTCTAGGAGCCCTGACACTAACTAGCTGTTTGGCGGTTCCGCTCTAATCCTGCGGCTAAATTCAGCGCATATATGGAGATAACAAGCAGCTTAAGCTTCTTATGCTGTTTGACTTTGTGGCTTAATGCTCGTTATTGGCTAACCATGTCTGTGGCTAGCTTAGCAGAGCTGCTGCTCCATCAGCTGCAGGCTTTCTGACTGACAGCTCACTGCTTTCTCTGGGGCTCTGCTTCATTTTACACCATGTTATGGAAATATCTTTAAATATTTACCTACCAAAGTTTCGTTGAAATAGCAAAGCAACAAGTATCCAGATTAAACAAGTTTTTGGTGCCACTAAAATAAGCATTTATTTACCTGAGCTGTCAAACAGCTTGGATATAGAGCAGCTCTGGTGTTTCATACAGATAGGATAAACTCACAGATTTATGCAAAATAGATTTGCTCAGATTTGTTGTTTTGATTTTACACAGACACGTGGAAAGGGATTACACCGACTTGTTTGGGTTTTTTCTAAAATTATTTTATTACAAAACCACAATCTATTATGTATTTTCTCGATTTTGAGTAGTCAACACAAAATTCATAGATTTTGTGTGGGAGGAAAATTGCAAAAAATATAAAATAACCCCCAGACCTTAAATATAAGGTCCATGAATCCAAGTTTAATTTTCAGCTTTGGTTGAAATCAGGGACACTGTTGGTCTGATGTCATTGGTCCTATGCAAAAATATGCATGCTTATTTTTTATGCTTGACAGGAAATAAGGGTGTATTTCGTTTAAATAGAAAAGCAGCATTTCTTGCTACATTTATACATAACTTATAAGCACTGCACTCACTAGATGCTGTTTATCAATGACTGAAGATTAACTGGCTCTGATGAATGAGGAATTAAGACTTTTGTCCACTAAATCTGTGCCTATTTAACAGAATATAGTCCAAATATGTCTATGTTGATTTATACTTTTTTATTTTATTTTAAAGATATAGAATTGTGCAGAGGTAAATAGAGGTAAAACCCACTCTTTTAAATGTTCTCTTTGTATTATAAAAAAAAGCGAAATAATAGATTCAACGGATGCCAAATAAATGTATTGTATTTATGTGCCCTGGAACTAGAAGAGGAACTAACACTGAGCATTTCATATATTAACCTCACTCTACAAGTTGTACATCTAGGATTTAGTTACTCCGTTTAACCCATTTCATGTATTTTATTTAGGGCTGAAACAATTCATTGGATTAATCAGTTATTGAAATAATGTCAAGAAATTAAGTTATCAATTAATCGTTAACTGGAGTATAGAGACTCTAAAATATGTCTTTAGCTCACAGAGCGACCCACTTAGAGCAGGAATTATACCAAAATTGTAAAAAAATTAACAAAATTTTGCATTTTAGATAAAACATGTTTTTGTCTGTCAATAGTCTCCATCCAGAACTCATCTACTGCTGCAACAATGCTGTATTGTAAATTATAAACATGTTATTCACATGTAATTGTTGGTAGGGACAAATAGGTCAGTCCAAAATGTTGGTAGGGACATGTCCCTATGGTCTCTATGCAAACCTACGCCCATGCATGAATCCATTATTCATCTTTTTTAAATAGAACTACTGTTGGACTGAGCGGTTCTAACCCATAGAAAGGTTTTGATTCGTGCCATTCTTTTTGCAGCTCTCTTTCTCTCTCTATGCTAGGAGTCATTGTCTTTCTAGAAAGTGAGCCTCTATCACAGCCTTTTTCAGCCTCTTGCAGGTTCTCTTCATGCTGAAGAAAGTGATGCCCACAGCATGATGCAGCTTTCCCTGTGCTTCACTGTTGGGCTGTTGTAATGAGGGGGGATAAAGCTATTGCTGTCAAGTTTCTGTTGACCTGCAAAGTTGGTTTGAACTTCAGTTTTCTTTCTCTTCACCATTATACATGAGCAAACATTGTATTGTTCTTCATATATAGTCCTAAAGCTTATGCCTCGTATGAGCTGCTGCTATTGTTCTGCTGGACTCGAGTATCTCCCATCTCGATCTCTGTGATTAACAGGGACACAATGAACACTAATCAGCATGATTTCCTCAGTAGGTCATGTAAACATGCCAGATTTATCCATGTAGGCCTTTATATGGGCAGACCATGAAAAAAATTTGGGAAGAATAAAAGTTGAATGTAAAGTAATTAAAATGACATCATCTTGTCATAAATGACCCACATATAAGCATACTCTGATGCACCATTATTTTAAAATGAATTGCTAAATTTACCTAATTACAGCCACTGTTTTCTAGATTGAGAAACACCAGCTGTGAGATGAAATGTGGGTTACTATCTAAAGCAGGTATGCTCAAAAATCTGTCCTTAATGGCCACTGTCCTGCAGGTTTTAGAGGTTTTCCTGCACCCGCACAGCTGATTTTCATTGATTGCTGATTAACAGCCTTTTACAGAACCACATTCATTGGAATCAGCTGTGCTAAAGCAGGGAAACCTAGAAAACCTGCAGGACAGCAGCCTTCGAGGACCAACATGCCTGATCTAAAGCATTAACTGCCTTGATGGAGACAGCCACTGTCCAGATGCACTTTTTGGGGATTTATATGTAACAGGAGTTTAAGTTAAACTACTGTGTCTCTATTTTATTTAAATTTTTTTGTTATTTTCAATTAAATTTAGGGTTGTTCTACTAAACAATGATATATGAAGTAATGCATAGTAGCAGTTTGGGTTAAACCAGTTTTACCATAAAAAATCTGCAATAAAAATGGCAAAACAAATGTATAAATAATAAGGTGTCCAAAGGTAATTTAGCTGTAGATGAGAGACTTTGTAGGTCTAATGTGTTTAGGTCTGTACAGGAAAGCTGTTCTATAACGGTGGTGAACCTTCACAGCACTGCCCCGCTTTCCAACATTACACTGATAGTATTGCTGACTCATTCAGGAGAGAACAGCTGAAGCTGTTTACAAATGTTTAAAGCACCGCAGGCCTTGGTTAGAGTCAGTGGTCATGATTCAACAAAAGTCAAGAACCATCCACCAAAAAAGATCTGTTTTACAAAAAACACTTTTTTTTTTTTCTTTTTTCTTTTTTTTTTTTTACATAATGGTTGATTTGGAAAGTTTGATTTATTTTGCTTCTTCATGTTTGAAATCATTTGGAAGTTTGTTTTTACCACATTGACGCCTGCTTTTTATATCCATTTAAAAGTCTGTTCAGAATTTCCTGGAAATTTGTTTTAATTATTTTGTTATTAAGGCTTTGACTTTAAATGCATTAAATTGGATTATTTAATCAAAAACATTTTAACATGTAGAAATAAAAATGAATGCAATTAAGTGTACGTATTAAATTCCAAACGGGAGCTTTTTTACTTGCTGTTTATTGTACCATAAATCTGAAGCACAAGCAGCATCAGTTGGTCCACTAGAAATATTCAAGCTTGAAAACCATGTCGGAAACCATAATAAATGCTATATGAACTGGATTTATAAGAAACAATGGCCTGAAATCCTGCATATTGAATATGCTTTATGCAGAACTGAAGTATCATGGTTCTGTCAGTTTTAGAAATGAAACTAATCTTCTGTTTTCAGGGAGTAATGTATGCCATGTGCCCTGCTGCTAACTTTTTGTACCATATTTAGAAATTTTTATTTAATAGGTCTGAAACAATTATTCAGATTAATCATGAGTAATCAATAATTGAAATAATCAGCGGTTAATTTAGTAAACAGCAGTTAATCGTTAACTGGAGAATACAGACTGTATAACATGTGTTTAGCTAAAGGAGCAACCCACTCAGGGTAATAATTATGCCAAAACTGTAAAAAAAAATATTTAAAATGTTTCCTTTTTCGATAAAAATTTTTTTCGTCTGTCATTCTGCTCTATCCAGAACTCCTGAAGTGAGAAGTTTTAGTTCCACCTGGTTAAATTCTGTAAAAAATCTTCTTTAAGGAACCTCTTGCTATCAGATTATTAATCGATTAATTGAAAAAATAATCACTAATTTATGGCAAAATAATCATTACCTACAATCCTATAATTTAGTTAAACTTTTACAGTGGTGTGTGATAGTCTTTGGGGTCTGGCTGTTTATGCTTCAATAATATTTTAAAAATAAGATTACTAAAGTGACACAACAGATAATAAAAGTCAATGAATAAGATGCAACTTTAATGAGTCTTCTGTTTTCTTGCTTATTTCCCCAGCCTGCTGCAGTGAGCTCAGGCTGATGTCTATAGCCTAACATGGTTGCTTGCTTCTCTTGTCTTTCATGTTTAGCTTTCCTGCTCCTTTTCTCTGCGTCGATCACCATGACGGCTGAAGAAACCATAAATGTGAAGGAGGTGGAGATCATCAAGGTGATCCTGGACTTTCTCCACTCCAGGAAGCTGCACATCAGCATGTTGGCTTTGGAAAAAGAGAGCGGCGTCATCAATGGACTCTACTCAGACGACATGTTGTTCCTCAGGTAGTTTCTCACTCTCACCTGAAATGTTTATGGTTCATCAGATTTCTGAGTCCAACGGCCATTTATTATCAACCTTTTATTGAATTATCTTTTAATTCATTTTAATTGTATTTATCTTATAATGACAGTATATGTGACCCGTCATGGAATCCTGGGACACATGTCACCCGGACAACTTTCGAGCAAAATGAAAAAAAAAAAAATAATAATAATTTATTATTACCGGTATTATTATTATTTTTTTTTTTCAAATTTGGTGATTTTCGCTTTTCTGCTATTTTAAGTCATGAAGAAGCCTTTCTGTGTTTGAGAAAGCAATATTGTTATATTTAAAAGTTTACATTTTAGGCTTAAAATAAAGAGATTTCCTCATATGCAATATATCATCATCTGTTTGTAAGCTGTCCTCTGTTTCCTTTGTTATTGCCCCCTCCCTCCAAGCGAACAGCGTGGCAAAGTGGTTGATATAAGGTAGCAAAAATGACCGATGTAGTAATATCAACTGAAGATGGATGCTACAAAGATTGATATGCAAATTTTTTGACATTTAGAGGTAAATAGATGCACAGTGCAAACTTCTGACATGATTTAGCCTAGTAAACTAGCCCCACCCGCCAGCGGCAAAAAATTGTTTTAGCCTGCAGGTGGTCTAGCCTCGATCAGTTCCCCAGTTCCAAAAGAACTGGCGGGCCAATTAGAACGCAGAGATGTGTTTTGAGTTTTTGGATGCAAAGCGGAAGGGGTTTTGAGGGTGGGACGACAAAGCTGCACAACACTGGAGAAAGCACAACAAGAAAGATGGCAACAACTATTGAACAGTTCTCGTTTGATTCAGCTTTGGAATCAGTTTTAGAAGGATTAGACTTGGGGTTTTTGTTGCAACATGAGCAGGAAGAGGCTCTACGCTCATTCATTTTTTAAGAAGGCTGTATTCGCTGTTTTACCGACAGACTGTTCGTTTACATTCCCCCACCAGGTTTCTGTCACGCTTACTACGTCACAGTCAGTTGCGCTCATTGGTCAGATCGTTGGCCAATAGGCACAGACATGGTTTGAAAAACAACGGGTTGTTCTCATCAACAATCTTCTGATGTCTCATTCATCGGGGCCAGACTAAATTACACATTTAATCTCACATTTAGTTTGGTTTATCAGGTTAGAGATGATTACTTCCACTGAAAAGATCAGAACCTACAATGAAGACTGAATACTTCATTGTAGGCAGTAAGACCTAAATAAAATACGTTTCTCTTCCTTATGAGGTCAGTTTCCATACATTATAGTTTTTTTATTTTGTGTTCATTCTAAGAACATGTGCGTCAGCTATTATCCACCTAAACCTGCTTGTCAGCATTCTTTGATAAAATGTAATGCTAATCATTTTAGCCAATGGTGGAGGAATTACTACTTTATATTCTTGCCAAGGATTTACAAACATCAAAGTAAATGTATCAGATTCATTTATTACTTAAGTAAAAGTATGAGGTATCTGTAGCTGTGAAATGTGCAGCCAAAAGTAAAATAAAATCTATTTCACTTTACACAATGTATATCCACTATTCACTATTTGCACAAAACATTCAAATATAGCATTATATGTCGTGACTGGTCACATATTTGAGATTATTAGAGATTAATTTTAAATCAGCCGCCATATTTTGGAGCTAAATGTGAGTAGTCAATGTTGGATTTTTTTCAGGCAGCTGATCCTTGACGGCCAGTGGGATGAGGTCCTCCAGTTCATTCAGCCCCTTGAGTGTATGGATAAGTTTGACAGGAAAAGGTAGGAACCAAAAAATTTCCAGCATTAAATAATTTACCCTTTTTTTAATGTAAACATAATAAATACAGCCGTTTGCTATTATAATTCATATTTAACTCCACAGATTTCGCTACATCGTCCTGAAGCAGAAGTTTCTGGAGGCTCTGTGTGTAAATAATGCCATGTCAGCAGAAGAAGAGCCGCAGCATGTAAGTCCAAGTCTACATATGATGTTTTATAGAACCTTAGACATTTACTGGTACCACTGCTAATGATATGTAAAGCAATCTGTTGTTACAGTAGCATAATCGGATATCTAAAATATTAGAGGCATTTCAACTTTTAATCTGTGTATGTTTATTCTGTAGAAATAATTATAACAAAACAACATATTGTTAGCCCTAACAGTTCTGATAAAATAAAAAAAAGTATTATTTTACTGGTTTTAAAGTTAATGAGCACTGACAAATGATAGATTTATGATTTTATGGCTCATTTCTCGTAGCTGTTGATCTATTTTATGATTGAGATCTTGAATATTACCAAGTTCTTTTCATTTAAACAATAGATGAAAATGTGTAAAAGATCTGTGATGCTGTTGGCCTGTTGGTTCTCTTCCAAAGACCACTCGCATAATAAAATCAAAGGTCAAGTAATGTTACAGAAACAAATGTTAGCAGTTGGTTGAATGTAAACTCAGCTTTTTGCATCAAATTTACGTCTAAAGGGAAACTGTAGACTGTGGTTTCATGTCCTCTCTTTCTGCTGAATGGTGTGTATTTTCTGTTTTTTAGCTAGAGTTCACCATGCAGGAAGCCGTGAAGTGTCTCCACGCTCTGGAAGAGTTCTGCCCGTCCAAAGACGACTACAGCAAACTGTGCTTGCTGCTGACATTGCCTCGGCTCACCAACCATGCTGAGTTCAAAGTGAGACTTTTAGCTTTTAGATTCACAGCTTAGTCACTGTTTTTCTTTGTTTGCTGCTTAATGGGGATAAAGGTCTTGTACAGATGTTTCTTTGGGGTGAAGATAACAGTCTGACTGTTTTTCCTGATTGTTTTTGTTAATGTTTGACCCTGGATGCCTCGATGTGCCATTTTCCCCCATCAGGACTGGAATCCCAGCACAGCCAGGGTGCAGTGCTTTGAGGAGGCCTGCAACATGGTGGCAGAGTTTATCCCTGCAGACAGGAAACTGAGCGAGGCTGGTTTTAAGGCCAGCGGGGATCGACTTTTTCAGCTGCTTCTTAAAGGAGTTCTGTATGAATGCTGTGTGGAGTTCTGTCAGGTGTGAGCTACTGAAGACACATGGAGCTGGTCTGTTTGTGTAAATGTGTCTGGTGATAAACTTTACCGTGTTTTCATGTGCAGAGCAAGGCGACGGGAGAGGAGATAACCGAGAGCGAGGTCCTTCTGGGTGTGGACATGCTGTGTGGTAACGGCTGCGATGATCTGGACCTGTCGCTGCTCTCCTGGATGCAGAACCTCTCCCACAGCGTTTTCACCTGCGCCTTCGAACAAAAGCAGCTTAATATCCACGTCGACCGCTTGGTCAAGCCAGCTAAGACCGGTTACGCCGACCTCCTTACGCCGCTCATCAGCAAGCTCTCCCCGTACCCCTCCTCTCCCCTTCGTCGACCTCAGTCTGCAGACACCTACATGTCCCGGTCATTGAACCCAGCGCTAGACGGGCTGTCCTATGGTTTGTCAGGCCAGGATAAAAGGGCGAGCGGCGGGGACATAGTGCCAGGAAAAGGGGTCTCTCCAATGTCTCACTCGTTTGCAAACTTCCACTATCCAGGAGTAGGCGGACAGAATCTGAGCAGGAGCCTCATGATGGAAAGCTCTGAATGCCACAGCATCTTTGAGGAGTCCCCGGAAACGTAAGAGCATTTCAGGGGATTCAATCTCTTTCCAGGCCTTGAAAACACCCTAGCTAGACTGTAAAGGGTCACATTAACACTCTTCAGTGAAGAGGTTGCTATCGAAGAAAGATGACTCCAAATTAGGCATTTTTGGCATCGCACAGGTGTTAAGATGAAACGATTGATTACAGATTTGCTTTTAGCAACCTCAAGAAAAGAAAAATAATCTTCTCTATGGAGGCATATTGGCATGTCCAGCAAATTACGCAACAAAGCAAAGTTGCTTTATTTTAAGCGAGTCCAGCTGTCTTTTAAGGAAAAAGATGTGTATATATGCAAATGTCCAGGGTTATTAACAGAATATTTTTATTAGCAGGGG
>NW_015150827.1:208521-237428 GCF_000732505.1 Cyprinodon variegatus
GATTTGCTTTTAGCAACTTCAAGAAAAGAAAAATAATCTTCTCTGTGGAGGCATATTGGCATTTCCAGCAAATTACTCAACAAAGCAAAGTTGCTTTATTTTAAGCGAGTCCAGCTGTCTTTTAAGGAAAAAGATGTGTATATATGCAAATGTCCAGGGTTATTAACAGAATATTTTTATTAGCAGGGGGATTATTATTTAATTTTTTTTTAAAAAAAACATTGCTTTCTGCTGTAGCGTGCTCACCTTCCTCGTTAAACAGACAGTCTTAACGGCGCGGAGTTGATGTTTTCACTACAGCTTTCTGACCGCTAATGAGCAGCAGCTTAGCAGTGAAATTTGAACATTTCCATTTATAAATTGCAGCAGTGATCAAAATGTAAACGGTGTAGTAGAGACATGGTGCAAAGGGCATGCTCTGGCGAGAACCGCGTCCTTACAGTTACAATAAGACTCTACTTACCTGACCAGGAACACACAGAGACTCTGTAAAGAGAGTCATGCTAATTGTGCTAATAGCTAATGCAAAATGCAGATTACTGTTTTATCTTTGTTTAGAAAATATTGTAAAATCATGTTTTTACATCACAGCTGTGTAAGGCCATCAGCTCTCTCTCACCTAAAAGCAAATGTACCATCTGCTGTTGGTTTGAATTCTTAGTGACCACCTACACAAAAGCTTAAAGCCTAATGCTAAACCTCTGTGTCCACTCTAAGTCGTCAAACACTAAGCCGATGTACATTTCTTCATCTGTACCCACCTCCTGGGGTCCTGCAGCTCTCGCCTCACTGAGGTGACTTTGCACAGCGATGATAAAGTTAATGCTCCCATTCTAAATGTGTCATTAGATGCAGCGGTTAAAGAAAATTAGCTGTTAGAATATGAGCAGAAGAATAATAAAAAAGGTTTTGATTTTAAGAAATGCATTTAGAGATGTTCTCAGTCCCTTGTTGAGCTGATTTTACTGTTTGGAATCATAAGGAAGCAAACATGATATCAATTGTTGAATATTAATCTGTTAATAGTATTAGCTGGTTCAGCTTAAACGCACAATATATATTTAATCAGTTTAATCATTATTTCAGTCTTAGCTTTTTTTGAACTGTCTATTGCTGCCAAAATCTGTTATTGCTTCAGAGAAAGATGCATTTTTCTTGTTTTTATTTGGATTATTCTGTGTTTTAGAAGGCGTTTCAATGCTGCTGTATTTATTTATTTATTTATTTTTTTTGTAGATCCAGAACTGACACGCCTGTAGATAAGATGTTGAGCTCTGGTGGAGCTCAGAACATGCGGCCTGCCTCTGCGCCAGGCGAGGAAGCACCGACAGTCGGCTCTGCTGACAGGAATGAGGTGATGATATCCCTGATTAAAATGCTGCTGATGAATGTTTTTATACTTATTTCATGGATGAGTTCTGCTTGTAGCGAGGTTATCAGTTCTGCTTCGTCTAACTGGATCTAAATTAGTGTTACTGAAGCTGACTCAGAGGAATGGTGTGACTGAGACAGTCTATTTTTATTATAAGAGCGCATGTATCTGCTTTTAATTTAGTGGGGAGTGTGACCTGGTGGTTAAGGCATAGGGATTGGAATCCTGAGGTTGTGAGTTTGAAACCCACTCCCACAGATTGCCACTGTGGTTCGCTAAGCACCCTTACCCCCCAAATGTTCCCCTTGCGCCCCATGATGGCAGCCCATTGCTCCCAAGGGGATTGGTTAAATGCAGAGGTAAATTTCTCTGATCTGAGATCAATAAAGTTAAGTTATTAATAATTATTGAATGTGTGTGAAAACTAAATGTTGAAAAATTTAAGAAACCTCTTAAGCCACAAATGTATACCATCTTTTAGACTTCAAATAACAATCTTTAGCCCCTTTATATTATGAGTAATGAGGCTGCAGAACAGTGGGGGCTGGAAGGACCGGGGTCCTTTAGATTGAGGCCAGTAGGGATGAGTGACCGGGTCGCCGAGCTATATATATGGTCATCTGTATTCTTGCCCAGATCTGAATTAGGTGTTTAAAACTATTTTGTTTATCTGCTTAATTTTTCCTGTTTCCAGCCTTTTTTTTAAAAAGTCCTGAATTATAATTTCATATGAAAATAAAATATAGTGAAATAAATTCACTGTCAAATTGGCAGATTCTTATGCAGGCTGTCACCAGGAGCCTCTAAGGTCTTTCTGTCACATCCCTGCTCTCTCTGTCTGGCTTTCTAAGGCTGGCTCAAAGCCAGGGTCTGGCCTCGCCCCAAAACAGATCAGCAGATCTGTTCCCAGCGGATTGTCAGGGCAGGAAGCAGACAGCAGAGCGGGGAAGTGACCTGTCCTCAGCTCCCTGTTTCCTCCTCTTTCCTCCTTTTATACCTGAGCTGAGAGGAGAGGTGAAGGGTTTCTTACAATGAAGCCTTTGAGGGATAGAGAATCAGCCTGAGCCATTTGAAAATGATCTGCCCCGTCTGGAGTTTTGTGAAAAATTATGAAATTTACTTTGTCATTTTCAGGTTTGGACAAGTATAGAGAGACAATATGGAGTTTCCACTTTATTCCAAACAGAAAACAAGGCGCTGCCCTGAAAGAGTCCATGTTTAGTGTTTTACTATACGTTCCATATTTTATTAGTCTGTGTTAAGGATCTTTTTAAACAGAGCTAATCTAAGTTAATTCACTATCAAAACAGATATTAGCTAAGGAGTCGTATTAGTTTTTTCCACCAAATTTTCTTAAATCTTCCTGTTTTTTGCAGTGTTGCAGTAAACACACCTCTCTTTACCCTCGGTCTCTCAGATCTCCTGTATGTGATCAGTTAGTCAACCAATGATAGTCAACAAGATGAATACTGCCCAATGTGATAAGAAGAGTTTGAATACATTAAGTCTGAAATTTACAGCTTGCCTGATGTTTTATAAAAGTAGTGATCTGTGGACATTTGACCTAAAATGTTCAATGATTCATCAGCTTATGCTTCTAAGATAAATAATGACAGTTATCACGTGTGGTGTCCTCAGTTACGCGACTCAACGGAGAAGTATGAGGAGTACTACCGGCAGCGACTTCGGGTGCAACAACATCTGGAACAGAAGCAGCAGCAGAGGCAAATGTACCAGCAGATGCTTCTGGAGGGAGGGGTCCAGCAGGACCCCCCACCCAGTGACATGCAGCACAGCCTCACAGAGAAGTTCCTGAACAGGTACAGACACCGCAGGAGCATCACCACCCTGCAAACCACTATCAGCAGCTTTTTAGTCTGTTTCTCCCAGAGGGAAGTCTGGTGCAACCTCTAAAGGTATTGTGGAGGATTTTCGCGAAATGTTTTAAAAAAGACCCGCCCTCTCAAATAAAAAGAAATAAAAAAATGCACTTGCACAAATCTGTGCCTGTTCGTGAGAGCGAACACCTCTTAGACGCGTGTGAGAGCATGCACGAGCCCATTTCTCCTTGTGCACGCTCTGTTTAAAAGTTGCTGTTTGCGGGACGTGCAGGTGGAGCAGCGGTTAGCGCGCACAACACATTTATGGAGGCCTTAAGGGCTGGTCATACTCCCGCAGCAGTGTGTCGCAGTGAACTTGTCCCAGGTATGACGCAGACATTTTTGATTTTGAAGCGTTGTCTGTGCTATGTTTATTCCAGGCCACAACGCAAAAGGGGTTAAATCACGAACTCAGAAAAAGAACATCCTCTACTATGCCTTTAAAGACGGCTAAGGAGCAAAAAGTTCCTCTGTAGGTAGATTTGTGCTCTTTGTGGAGTTGCATGTTATGAGCTGAGGTGCAGGTTTACAAGATTTATAAAACTATTACCACAAATTCTTTTTAAAGAATGAACCATAGCATTTTAGTTAACGTTTTTTTTTTGGTTGGACAATAATTCCATATCAACATATATCACAGCATAATGTTCAATGATTTGGGATCACAGGATTATTTTTGAGCATTAATTGGGGACCTTTAGATTGTCTTTTCAGAGCTTTTTAAACCAACAACAGTCACCAATAATAACCTTACAGTACGTGTTCAGATAAACGTAAGGCTAAAGTGTTTTGTCTTTTTTCGGCTACTGTGATCAAATACGGTGACACAATATGGTGTCTTCCTTTGGATGCGCCACCATCCCTGTATTTATTAATTCTAAATGAAAGTATACATTAAAAGCAATGTTTTTATTTTTGATTAGACTTTAGTGGGATATATATTTATAAAAGCAATGGTTGGTTTTTGCTCATAAAATGCCAGAGACAATTACTTTCCTCTTAAAGTTGTTGGAGATATTTCCACATAGGACCTCCAATGGACATAAAAGGCCATATATCTTTTTCACTATTGTTTGTGTTTGTCTGTTTAATAAAATCCCAGTCAACTCCCTCTGTGTAGTTTTTAGGAGTGTGAACAATCAGGGTATTCTGGGTCGGCTCTGCTCAGGTTGGCTTGTTTGGGGGAGCTGCTTTGATTATGGTGTGGCTCTCAGTACGATCAAAGAAAAGAGGAGCAGCTGTCAGAAAACATGAAGCTGACATGTTAAGGTCCTAGAAATAATGGTTCCCATGAGGCTTCCCCTCACAGGGCGCAGCCCACTGCAGGCTGTGCAGCACCATCTGCCCCGAGCAGCTTCACCACCTGGGACTCTCACTCTGTGTTAAAATCCTGCTTAATAATGAGCACAGTGTCACAAACTGAGACTCTACGATGATCATGCTACAGTAGATCTACTGGAATATAGTGATTTAAACACAATTAAGAAAACATATCAATATATTTTAACTCTTCGAGGAGGAATCAATCTCTTTGGTTCATTCTTCCCTCTACTCCTCCCTCTCCCCTAAATCTCCTGTCTCTCTTGTCTTCTACATTATTCAGAAGGGTGACTGCGCATAATCAGCTCTATTTTGCTTTTATCGTCTCTGCTTTATTTTTCTCTGGATGTCGCTATTCTATTGGAACATAAACAACCTCCAGACAAAGTAAAACACAAAGAATGAGAACAGCTTTTGATGTGGCTGTTGTGCAGGTCCATCCAGAAGCTGGAGGAGCTTAATGTGGGGATGGAGAACCTGGGAGAGGAGGTGAAATCTCTGACCCAGCAGTGCAATGGGAACACGCCCGCCTCAGAGGAGAACAACAACCCCCCATCTGTGACTCCTGAGCAGAACCGGAGCCGAGGGGGAGGGGTGGTCAGCAGCACCCCGCACCGCGGCGAAGGGGGGCGCACCGTCCCACCTCCAAATGAGTCCCCTGTGGTCTCAAGGTTGGTGGGATTTCTTAAACTCACATTTGCTTGTTTTTCCCCCTTAATGAGGATAGATCTGAGGCGCTACTCTTTGTTTCCAGTGGTCAGAAAGGGAAAGGTCATCCCAGCGACTCGCCTGGGTCTCTATCTCGGAGTAAAGAGGTAAGGAGGCGTCACTAAAGTCAAGCCAAAGTAATGCCCACAGCCTTTCAGGCACAACATAATGCGTTAAATTCATCAAACTAATGTGATATTATTGCTGTATTTTTAGGATGATCAACCAAAAAGCCTGTTTGTACCAGTACACACCCTGGAGGACTCCCAGGCTGTCCGAGCCGTCGCCTTCCACCCGTCTGGTGCTCTGTACGCGGTGGGGTCCAACTCTAAAACTCTGCGAGTCTGCGCCTATCCAGAGAAACTCATCCCGAGGTAACGCAGCTATAGCTAAAGAGCTTTCTTCTATTAGGTGCTTGTTTTGTTTTTGTATGTTAGTTGATGTGTAATGGAGATGCTCAGATGTTCTAGTAGGGTCATTCAGAAAAGCCTTGGTGCTGGCAACTGCATCAGTAGACAAATAACCGTTATATGGCTATAGCCCCATTTACACTACACTCTGAAAACCGATCCGTGGTGAGTTCGGACTGAGCTCGGATCAGTTAACCGTGCTGAGCTTGGTTCCTTATGGCCATTTACACACCAGGCTAACACAGCTCCTCTCCTCCTAGTGACGATCTATGGTATTGTGATATTTTGTTGTTTGTAGAGAGTCAGGTGAAGAATGCAGCCTTTGGTGAATTTATTTGACAGAGTCAGCTTTTGTGAGCCAGAATGAACCGTAGTACTGGTTTGGCGCGGGTCGATTGTGTCCGGCACGGTCCGGTTCTATGTTGCGTGTCATTTACACTCAACAGTTGTCTCGGTTACTGTGGTCAGACCGATCTCGTCACGGTTTCAAAAAAAGTAGTGTAAATGGGGCTTATGTTTGTACTAAATCCTAAGCAGCACACATCTTTCTTAAGTATTTACTATAAGACAATACCTCACTAACTTTATCTCCTATTGTGTGCAGCCTGAGCTGCCAGATGTTGGATATTAGGTTTAATTGGCTGACCAGGTTTCGTACTTTGTCCTTATTATCTTTTATAAAAGATGCATAGCTAAATATCTAAAAATGTAAGCCTTTTGATAATATTTCTCTTTGATTTATTGCATTATCAAACTTTTTGATAGATGTGGTTTTTGAGTCACAGATAGATAACAGGTTTTCATTAGTTCATTCAACAAAAATGTTTTTAAAGAGTTTGTAATCTGTCACAGATAAAAAAAAAAAGAAGTTTTGATTCCAAATAAAATCATTATTTACATCTATAATTATTTTAAATGGCATAATTTGTCTAAGGTACTGCTCAGTGTTGCTGTGAGTAGCACTGCTGCATTGCAGCAAGAAGGTTCCGGGTTTGATTCCTTTCTGCGTGGAGTTTGCATGTTCTCCCTATGCATGGGTGGGTTCTCTCCGGGTACTCCGGCTCCCTCCCACAGCACAAAAACATGACTGTTAGGTTAATTGGCTTCTCTAATTCTCCTTATGTGAGTGTGTGCGTGAATGGATGTTTGTCTCTGCTGCCCTGTGATGAACTGGTGACCTGTCCAGGGTTGCAACCTGCCTCTCGTCTGTAGACAGCTGGAGAGCGGCACCAACACTATCATGACCCCCGCTTGGGATAAGCGTGATGGAAAATGAATGGATGCATGTTTGTTTAAATTTGACATGTCCATTTTACAAATTGAACATTTACCTAAAAGGCAATGAGATAAATGATTATGATCCAACAAGAAAAATACGTTTGGGGTCAGTTATCTTCCATGTTATAAACTGTATAAAGGTTTTTAGGAAGTAAATCTGAAAAACTGTCAGTTTTTAAATGAGCCCTGGTAGGTTATGGTGAGGTGAACTGAGTTGGCATTAGATTTTTTTTTTTTTATTTGATTGAAACTGACATAAATAAAATAAATATAAATGGTAAATACTTAAAAAGCACTTTTTTATAAATTAAAAATATTTCGTAATAACAAACTAAATAGTTGTACTCCTTCCTGTTTCCCTCTCTGTAGCGGTTCGAGCCCAATTAAGCAGCCGGTGGTTCGCTTCAAGAGGAACAAACACCACAAAGGCTCCATCTACTGCGTCGCCTGGAGTCACTGCGGACAGCTGCTGGCCACAGGCTCCAACGACAAATACGTCAAAGTCCTGCCTTTCAGCGCAGAGACATGCAACGCCACAGGTCTGAGCTCTGTGGGAAATTACACCTCAAACGCAGACTTGATCAGTTTTTAAGTTTTGATTTTTTTCTCTGTTCATCCAGGACCGGACTTGGAGTTTAGCATGCATGATGGTACCATCAGAGACCTGGCCTTCATGGAGGGCCCAGAGAGTGGAGGGGCCATTCTGATCAGCGCTGGAGCAGGAGACTGTAACATCTACACCACGGACTGCCAGAGGGGACAGGGGCTGCACGCGCTCAGTGGACACACAGGTTACCATGGAGACCGACCTCTACACGTACACCTGTCTATATGTCTGAAGGACAAAGAACAGACAAAGCTGTTTTTCCTGTTGCAGGTCATATCCTGTCTTTGTACACGTGGGGAGGCTGGATGATTGCTTCGGGCTCTCAGGATAAGACGGTGCGTTTCTGGGACCTCAGAGTGCCCAGCTGTGTGCGAGTGGTGGGAACGGCGTTCCACGGATCAGGTCTGTGTGGTCGGAGCATGATATGTAGCACTGCGGTCAAAAATGAATGGATTATTGTTATGGCCGCCGTCTTTGATGAATTTAAAGAGGATTTCATCTCTTCCTTCACTGAACAGGCAGTCCTGTTGCCTCGGTAGCGGTCGATCCAAGTGGGCGTCTCCTAGCGACAGGACAGGAAGACAGCGCGTGCATGCTGTATGACATAAGAGGAGGTCGGATCGTCCAGGTGTACCGGCCGCACACGAGTGACGTGCGGTCCGTCAGGTTTTCCCCTGGAGCACGCTACCTGCTCACCGGTTCTTATGACACAAAGGTCATGGTCTCCAACCTTCAAGGTATGTCTTTGGATACAATCTGTCCGCTCGGTGAGGAGAAAACGAAAAATTTAAACCAAAACATTTCTGTCCGATGTGCTTGGCAGGTGACCTGACCAAACCGTTGCCCCAGACTGTAGTAGGAGAGCATGGCGACAAGGTGATTCAGTGTCGATGGCACACACAGGACCTGTCCTTCCTCTCATCTTCTGCTGACCGCACCGTCACTTTGTGGACACAAAACCCTTAATTCAAACCAGGTGGAAAAGACGTGCATTAAAACCTAAACCGATGCTTCTCTACTTTTAAGAACGATCACATCCAATCATTCCTGAACCTTTCCGTTTGACGTGCAAAACTAATATGGGTAAAACACCGGGCACATCAGAAGCACATGCTGCATGTTCCATATAGTCCCCCAGGGTTAGAACAGAGTTATTTTCCTTCTATTTCTAAACCGAATGAGTCGTCCTGTTTCTTTTTTTTTTGTTACTCTCTGCATACAAAAGTTTCCTTCTGCATGTCCCTCTCATTTTATTTATTTTTCTATGATGGTGCCTTTTCAGTCTCCATAACTAAAACAAACACTACGGTTATTTAAAAAGAAAAATTCTACATTCCTCGTCTTACATATCGTAATCAGCCGCAGTAAAGCTGCATTTGTTAAAGTGGAGAAAAGCCGATGTAACCTGTACCGTTTTATGTGCGAGTTGGGAGCTATTATACCATTTGTGGGGATTTGAAACATGGTTGCATCCAGTGCATTGCTGCAGCGACGAATGTGTAAATTAGCTGTTTTTTTATTTTTATTTGAATTCAGTGTTTCTATCAAGCTAACGCTTATAGCTAATGTCTAGCAGTGGCTTGCTTGCATTTGAAGGACCTTTAATATTCAGCATCCAGGAGATGTACAGTGTTCAGATTTCAGTTGCACATCCTTACAGGCGTTTTCCAGTGGTAAGCTTTGGTTTCTATGCTGCTGTTGTTGTAGTGTATTAACAGTAGGTGTCGGTCTTGGTCTAACCATATGCACAATGACATCTGGATGGAAACACGGGTGTTTGGATTATTTATTTAGGGCATATGCTTTGTTTTTATATATTTTCATTAACACTGTATTTTATCTGTCAGATTAACTTAAAGATCGATATTTAAGTTTTTTCATGTTATAGAGTATATTGTTTTCAGACATGAGGCCAAACTAACACATAGATGTATTTATTTCAGTGTTTCTGTATGTATGTACAGTTTGTTTTTTGAAATGCTAGCAGCTCTTAAATTAAACCTTTCTAACTCTTGTTTTTAAAATGTAACTTAAATGAACTAAGGCTTGATGAGGTCAGAGTGCTGGTACGTTCAATAAAGTGTCTTTTACACAAAACAAGATCTCTGCAGAATTTTTTTTATTTATTCCTGATCTCACTCAAACATTTCATACAAAATAGCTAAGAGCTTTTATCTGTGATCATTTTTAAGGTATTCTTGTTTATAGAACTTTTGGGGCTTCAAGAAAAAAAAAATCTATACAAACACCTTTCTCAAACAGTCTCATTCACCAACATCAGCAGATTATTTTGGGATGGCAGTTAAAAGAATAGTAAAAAGGTACAATAAATACAAACATAGCTGCAGTTGTGCATTAAAAAATACACAAAGAATAAATGAAATGCATTCATAAAAGAGTAATTTCATAAAGAGATTTAAACAACAAAAGGAGTCCCTAAAGCTACTGCTGAAATTGCTGGTGTGCAAACATCTTTTCCATAGGCTGTACAATGTTTACAGTGCTTTTTTTTTTTTTTGTCCATAAAGAACAACTGTAACGAAACGAGATATTTGTGTCGCAGTCATCGTCCACTTCATGATTTTTTTTGCAAAAGAACAAAAGAAGTGATTATTTTTGTCCCTTTAAGTGCTTTGTTCAGTTCGTGTTGGAGGTGGGCCTTCCTGCAGAGGGCAACGTAACGCGTTGCTCATCCATTCGTTTGGCCTGAGAGCGCATGATGAGGCTGAAGAAGTCCTCGTCGGGTACAGTGGGTCCTCGGACCGGAGGAGGGGGAGGGGCGCAGCGCTGGTCATCCAGACGGGAGCCCTGTAAGGGAGACGTCACAATCAGCAGCAGTTTAGTCCATTCTTCATGTCAGAATTTCTTATTAATAACTGCAAAGTTAATGGTCCTGCCATAAATAGAAGTTAAATTGTAATATTCTGCAACAGGTCATTTTATTTCAGAAATTTAAAAAAGGGAAACACCCTGTGCTTAACAATACATCAAGTCTAAAGTTCAGTTCCTCAGACAGAATATTTTTAAGACCAATAAAAAGGATGTTAAATACAGAAATATCTGCATACTTCAAATAATTTCAATGTCATGTACACTAAAGGCAACAGTACTTGGCAAAGGCTCCTTTTGCATGAGCGACTGAATCCCTGCAGTTTGGCATAGAGATGATTGGTTCTCCACTCCTCCACCAGACTCAGATCTTGATTCTCAAATCTAACATTTAGTTTAAATGCCACAGAGCAACTGTGGCATTTATAATCCAGAATTTAAAATCCAGATGATAAACCACCGCCTCTGGTTCCAGCGTAGCTTTAAACTAAGAATCCATCTCCTGGATAAGTCTGTTAGGCAGCGAGAGTCAGAGCAAATACGCTGTTTTACTACTATAATAGTACCTAGGTGAATCTGCCTCAAATTCTTAAAGATCTGCTTGCGCAGCTCTTCCGATCAGGCTTTTTCCCCTCCCCTTAACTTTCCATTAACGTACTCGTATAAACCACTGAAGTGCCAGTTTCTTTCACAATGACCTTTTGTGGATCATCTTCCTTTTGAAAGAAACAAGCGATGCATTACTGATGTCGATTGTGGTGATATTTATGGACTTAATCACCAAATGTTTAATATTTATATTTTGCGAACCCTCGCCTCTAGGAGCTGTCGATCATCTACCATGTTTTCTGTGAGGAACTGTCTGGGTAGTTGTTCATTTTTCTGAGTGCAGAAAATCTGACCCATTGAATGTTAACATTGATCAATTTTATTAAATTTTGTGTGAAACAAAATGTGTAGTTTTGATCAGATATTAAGTCCTAAACATCCAAATCAATAGCTAATCTTTATTCTTATTTCACTTTTTTTTTTATTTCAGGAAAAAAATGATTGTAAGCAGATATATGATGGATGCGTCTATAAGATTATTTTTGTTTGCTTTTTCAGGCTGGAACATAGAATATTTATAGAAAAGAAAAAGAGGACTAAAAGCAGCCGAGTCTCTCCCAGCTCTGAATGATCACCTGGCACTTGACGAGCATATCAAAGAAGTCGTCATCAGGCTCGGCATTGTCGGCGTTGGCCATCAGGTGGTTCAGCACCGCCTGGTTGCTGCCCTGATTCAGTCTCAGGCCCGGCAGGCTTCCTCCCGCTGCTGACGATTCCTCCAACCGTCTCCCAGAGGATCCTGATATGTTCACAGACTCCGATACAGCTACAGATTAAAACAAATCAATATTAGAAATAAAGCGTTACTCAAGGGATTTTCTTTAATTATTTTTCTTGATTGGTTGTTTGGACTCACATTTTCTGATGGTTCTGGGGGGTGAATCTGCTCCACTGTTTAAGGACAACCTGCTGCCTCTGTCCTGTATGGAACAACGCTGATCATCCATACGATTGCTTTGGAACCGACTCAGAAGGTCGAAGAAGCCTTCATCTCCGAGCATGTCAGGAGAGGGTCGCTGATTTAAAAAGAAAACAAGAAATAAATGAGAACCGATCGGGATCATTAAAGGACATAAATGAGTGCAGCGCTACATACTTTCTGTGGTGCAGATGTTTGACTTGTGTCCAGAGTGTTGCTGGTGTCTTGAAGGACTTTAGTGGAGCCTCCGGCTTTGTTCTTCTTCCCTCGCAGACGGCTGACGAAGAACAGCTTAGAGGAGCTCTTGGTCAGGGAGGGTTTGGATTGCTTGGTCAGGATCTCACTGCTCCACTTCTGACCCTTCAAAACAGAACCAAGCTGATTTAGAAAATAAAACATCTCAAGAAGGGAAATAAAACCCAGAAGACTGATCCTGTTTTCAGGAGCAGTAAAATGCTGCGCTGTGTGAGCAGTTCTTACATTCATCTTGTCAGGTGTGAGTTTCATCAGCTCCAGGTTCTCCATGCTGTGTCGTCTGCTCATCCTGGGCTTTGCTCCTATTTAAAATAAACACAGCATACATTATTCCACCTGCAGTGTATAACTTTTGGCATTTTGAATTAGTATACATTGACATGTTTTTTTTCAGAGGCTGAAGCTGGCAGGTAGTCTCTGACCAAAGCAGACATTCACACTAGATTGTTATTAAGACAGAAAGCAGCAACTATTTACTGGTGAAATAAAGGTCCAGATGATGCACCATTGGGGATGTTCTTATGTGAAACATGTAAACTGACAGGAAACCGCTTATTTTATCCTATGGCTGCGTGTCCTGAGCTCTTAACCTTATCAGCGACCCCTCACACCCCAACCATGGAATATTCTCCCAGCAGCCCTCTGGAAAGAGGCTTCACAGTATCCGCTTCTGTTATCAGACTGTTAAACTCTAAACGGGACTCTGCATTACACTTAGATCGTTATTCTGCACTACCAACTTGCTGAACTTTAATAATCCTTTTAAACAGGACACAATTCAAATGTTCTGCATTTTGCACTATATTCATTTTTGCACTGCACTGAACTTTTTAATATTAATGCCTTCTTGCAACATTATTTGAAACTGTTTCTTTTCTCCTACATTGTTACATTCTGATCACTGCTACATTTTATATTGATAATGTTTATCTTTTTATACTCCAACTCCAATATCATTATACTGTTGAAAAGATGTATGCAACGAAATTTCATTTTGTATACACTCTGTGTATACGTAATTACAATAAATTTTGTCTAAGTTATTTGGTCTGTTCTCAGTAAACAGAAAGAGCCCTGATGCCCCCCCATCTATATTATTAGAAACCTCAGTGCAAATAATAGCTTGATTCAAACTTTGTGTCACTCTAAAGGTTCCTACAATAACGAGACAAAGACCAACTCCTCTAGATTTACATCAACCTCTATTATTTGTACTTTATACTATTTACCAAAGCTAATCTCTCAACTGAACCTCGCACACTCTTGTTTGAAGCAGCAGGATTATCAGGGTTTTACCATGCAGGTTGTAGTCTATTTCCTTATTCTCAGACAGCGTGGAGTTATTTGTGCTGTAGCTCAAACCCAAAACAGTCTGAAGATCTGAGACATTCATACGAGCAGTCAGCTCCCCACTCCTGTCTCCAGTCTGGAAGGAAGGAAAACAAAACGTCCAGTGAGAATAATGCATTGTCAAATGCTCTGGTCAGGGTTTATACTTTCAGTGATTTTAACACATAGGTGGCCATAATGATGGTTACTAACAACAAACTTTAATAATTAAAAATCTCAATTTTAAACCAAAAGGAAGATATTAACTTTTCTAAACCAAAGGAACCAGTCGTTAAGTATCCAACAGGAATGAGATGTAAACATGCAGTAGGACAGATTCTGAAACATAAACCTGCTTCATGTAAAAAAAAAAAAAGATTGATTAAAATAAAAAGAAATGAAAAGATTTGCTAATGAAAGGAGTCAAACAACCTGGTATGTGACACCTGGACACATTTCCAACTTCATAAAGGAGCAAAAAGCAAAATGTCAAAAATTTCTTATTTTAAAAAAAGACTTAAAAATAGTCTTTTGAAGAACTAAATTGACATTTTCAGATGGATTATGGTGAGACGTCACACACCATCTGTGTGCTGTTCTCCAGGCTCTTGTTTACATTGCCAGGCTGACCACGCCTATATGTTCACCTCGTGCATGTGAACAGCCTCCACTCAGGGCTTAACTGATGCTAAGTTGATTAGATTCAATATGGCCTGATGATTCATTTAATTATAAGACAGTTATTATTATTTAATGCAGCCCAGAGGGGCTTGTTGGCGACCCACAGTAATCGTCAAAAAAACATCAAGAACGTCACGAATATTCTTTTTTTTCTGCCCGAATGCCAACACCTTGAGTCTGTTTCCTTTACTGTAAATCAAAATGACAAGACGAGGCAAACAATCCATTTTATATTGTACAACAAAATGGTCTGATTTTCATGTGAGAAATCCATCATATATATAATTAGTATAACCAAATTAGCCGTTGTATGTTATTGACTGTAATAGAAAGTTGCATTAAAATGTAGTCTTTTGATCTACAGACAGTGCTGAACAGCACACCAAGAGGTTAAAACATGCTTTTTGCTCCTTTGAGGCCTAAATTAGATTTAAACTGTTCATAAACCCTGTCTATTGCTCTGCTGTGGTTCAGTCTATCACCTCTTTGCAGATCTCGAGGTGCTTCTCGGCAAAGTGCATGGCTTGATCGTGGTTCCCCAGGGCAGTGTGAGCATTTCCGAGACTCCAGCATGCTCGGCCCTCCCCTATCCTTTTAAAAGAAAAAAAAGAAAACATCTAAATCTCTTGGTATACTATGGTTGAGACATAGCAGACACAATGAACTCTTGTGTGTTTGTACCGGTCGTTGAGGTCCTGAGCTATGATGAGATGTTTCAGGTGATAGTCTATGGCTCTCTCATAGTCCTGAAGTAACGTATAGGTGTTACCCAGACTGTAGCAGGCCTGCGCTTCCACAGCGCGGTCCTTCAGCTGCCTCGCCAGCTGCAGCGACCTCCTGACAGGCAAAAAAGGACAAAGCAGCTTTATTCTGATGCCATTTAATGGTTCCTCTCAGCATTAGAGAAACTTTTTTTTAGTTATTAGTTTTTTAGTAACAGAGCAAATAATTCAGCAGCTCAGACACAACAGGAAAAACAGAGGCTGTGTGATAACGTCACACAGAAAAAACATGCAGAGCTCCATTTATTGTGTTGCTCCAACAATCTTTATATGTGTTATTTATTAAATTATTCATAAACAGTTTTTACATCCTGTCGTATTCTAACCACAGACTTCGAGGAATTTAATTGCGGTCCAATGCGTAGCACTAACCATGATACTTTTCTTACACTTTAAACATGTATGAATGCATGCATGGACCACGGCTTACTTGTAATGCTCAGCTGCCACCTCAAATTCCCCCAAAAAGATAAAAGCGTTTCCCAGGTTACAGTAAGCCCTCCTTTCAGCGGAGCGATCTCCAAACTCCTTGGCTATCAGCAGACGCTAGAAGCAAAGCAGAATGTATTTCAAGGACTGTCAGGGGAGACCACAGAGGAAGGGAGGTCTGTCAGAGGTTCCCCCTTACCTGTTCATGAGACGCCACAGCTTTACCGAAGTTTCCCAACAGGTAGTGTGTGTTGCCGAGGTTACCGTAAGTTCGACCCTGAGCGGCCCGATCTCCGAGCTCCTTCACTATCGCCAGGTTTGCTCTAACGATCCATGTCAACAACAACACATTCGTCCGTTTAGATAAATGCAATGACAGTGAGGTCTGAGTGAGTATGAAGGACTCCCAGACAGCGTCTTAGGAACTTACTCGTAGTATTCTGCTGCTTTCTTCAATGCTATCATCACGTCTTCGGGGAAATCCCCCGGCTCGGCCCCACTCCAACAAATGCTTTTCCCTTTAGCATGGTACACATTGCCAAAGTTATAGAGCGCTCGCGCCTGCCCAACCTGATGTGAGCCAGGAAAACATGCCAAGGGTGAGGTGTGAAAAGCCCAAACAGAACTTCTACATTGAAATCTGGTGATCAGTTTGAATAGGTTCCTCACCTTGTCGTTTATGTCCCTCGCTATGTCCAGGTGCCTCTGACAGCAAACCACAGCCTCGTCAAAGCGACCCAGCACCTTTAACGTGTTGCCAAGGTTCCCGCTGGCTTTGGCCTCTCCAAGCAGGTCTCCGATTGTTCTAAAAGACTCTGTATTTTAGTACAATACATAACTGTATACATTTATAGGGTAGATAAGGTCTTGTTGAAGTGTTTCTAACCTTGTTAAGGTGAGATCATGTCGGTGGAAATCTAAAGCCTTGGCATAGTCATGCAGATGGAAGTAGGCATTCCCCAGTTGGCTGTAGATGGCACTGAGCACCTGCAGGTCCTCTGTGCCCACCTGGATTGCAGCTTCAAAGAAGGAGACGCCCGCTCTGTAGTCGCCCACCTTACAGAGCCGCTCGCCCTCCAGTGCCAGCTCCAGACAGGACACCTCCATCCTGCAGAAGAAAAGAGAAACCCTCTAATTCCTGGGTAGTCAGCTTTAGCTCAAAAAGAAAAGAAGCTACAAAGTGGTTCAACTCGGTAGAATTCCCCCCAAAAAGCTACTGGAAATCAGGTTGCATAAACTGTAGAAGAAAAACTGGCTTTTATGGCTCCAACCTAAAATCAGACGGTTAGACTCCCCCCTCACCACAGGGAAAGTCAAATTCCTTTTAAAGCGAAAAGGCTTTTCATCAGGGAGGCTTTCAGAGCTGCTTCCTGACATCTACAGGAAACAATGGCTCCAACTGGAGCTTGTTTATTATGGTGGCTTTAACATCCGGTCTGCCTTCCCCAGAAAGCTCACCATTCTGTAACAGCAAAAACTGATGGAAACCTACAACATTTTTCTTACGTTAGGTGACAGTTTTAAAATCCAAACCAAGTTAAATTTGCCTCAAGAGCTAAAATCTGATGTTTACATACACTGTATAAAAAGACTGTTAACCTTCAGGCCCTGGTTCATTCTTGTCAGAACATTGCAAAAAAATTTTAATCTCAATATTTTTTTTCTTAAAATAAGTGCATTTTTTCTTGAATTACTGAGGCAAGTGAGCCGCTTTGCCAATGGAACAAGACAATTTACATTTAAAATAAGAAAAATCTATTATATTGCCCAATTTAAGTGCATATCATCTAATTATCTTATTTTAAGAGTAAAAATAATGCCAATTCCATTGGCAAATTAGCTTGTTTACCTACTCAAATTAAGGGCAAATACACTTAAATTAAGACATTTTTAGGTCATTTTTGCAGTGAAGCTTAATGAGGGCCCCTTATAGCATTCAGTAAGGAAAGGTGCTTCTGAAAGAAAATAATTCTGAACCCACTGTGAAAAAAGTGTGGTACAGATTAGGGCTGAAGAGCCACTCGGTGAAGATGAAGCAAGACTCCAAAAGCCAAAAAAAAAAAAAAAAGCCATCTCCCAGCCTGAAAGTACAGCGGTGGCAGAATGGTCCTATGTAGGGGTTTTGCTTCTACTGGTACTGGTGAACTTTACAAAATAGATGGTATCACCCGGAAAGAAATTAGTTTGGAAACATTGATGCAACAATTCAAGACATGATGACAAAAAGTGAAACCTTGGGCAGAAATTCATCTTCTAAACAGTCAATAACCTTTAACCTACTGTAAAATCAGATATAAAAAGCATTATGATAAAAAAAGACATTTCTAAAAAAATAAAGAAAAACTGATCCCAGACCCATAAAAAAGTATAGTTTCAAGGTTGTCATGTAGGGAGAAATTTTAATGTAAACATAAACATTTTTTAAAAGTAAAAAAAAAATAAAAAATCAGAAAAATAATTTGTCTTATTTAGGCAAAAAAACTGCTTTGATAACAGTTCTGTAATATTGGGAGTTCTTCACAGAATTTTGTCTTTTATCTGAATGAAGAAACATGGATATAATTTTCTTGTTGCTCTTAGTTCAATCACAAACTGGTTATGGATTGTCAGACAATGATTAGTACGTTATCTATACATGGAAGAATAAGTAGTCCAGAAACATTCTGGAACTTTAGGTAGATTTTTCCCTCAGGAAAAGATGTTGCGAAAGATTAGTTTTGCTTAAAACATCCAGTTTGGATATAGACATTTTCTCTTGTAAACATACCCATTTGTTATCTAGAAACCTCTAAAAATAAAACAGACCAAGGTGACTTGTACTATGTAATGGCTTATATGCAAGCTAAAATGTTCGGCTGCACTGACGCCAAACACCAACAACAGTAGCTTTTCTCACCATCCAGCAAAGCTATAATTTGACAACAAAAGCAAACATGATATCCCAAACAGTCAAAGCGCAGCTCGGTAGCCTTAATCCTTAAATTAGAGGACAATACCTTTGTTTTCCACCAACCTCATACATTATACCTATTGCTGTGGCAAATACCAGCCTACCTGCCCTCTTTCCGTGCCTTACAGCAACAACAGCAGCGGCACATGGAACACCTGAGTGGCATTTACTGAGGTTTTTCTTGGAAAAAATAAGACTTCCAGAATGCAGCTCCTTGTGTCTCTCTGAAGCAAGGACAGACAACTTTACTCCTGATCTAGTAATCCGCTTCATTAAAAAAAAAAAAAAGGAAAAAAAAGAAGCTTATTGCTGATTTGAAAAATAGATAAAGGTCAAAAACAAATGGTGAGATCAAACGCATAAGCCGTCTGACGTCACAGAGATATCTGAGCCCGAGAAAAGGTTCAAGGAGATGCCCGGGATGTTGTCACAGCATTAACTTCCAATGCATGGCTGCGAGGAAGTTGCTCAGTCAGCACTTTCTCGGCTAATCTGCCCGTCTTTCCTCCTTGTACTCTTGTCTCCTGACGACCTGGTCACCTGAGCTTACATCCGTGAAGTATGCACCTGACAGATTACCGAGCTGGAGAACACTAAGTAGCCTGATTAGAGCTGCCGGTCTCTGTGCTGGGGTCTAATGGAATCAATTCATTGACGTGAACCATCCGGCCAGTTTAGAGACATCGGCCCCCACTCCCCCACCCCCAACGATGGCTTAGTACAGGCGTCCCCTATCCAGATTAAGTGGACACACGTGGGCAGACACAAATTGGGATGAATTTTTCAGGACTTTTTAAATATTTATGCCAGGCAGGAAGTTCCTTCAGCGGGTCACACCTGCTGCAAGAGCACTTTACCTGAGTTTGTAGGAACAGGCTTTCCATGCTACAGTTCAACTTTGATTACTGTTTTTATCTCAAACGGCAGCCCAACATCAGCAAAAAAACAGCACAGATGTGTTGATATAGAGAACCTGTCTACAAATAACCCAAAACGGAGCAACATTTGAACCATTGAAGGCTGAAAGAGGCCTTCACACTACTATAATCGACTGGTCTGTAAGTGAGAGAAGCAAAGTTCCTACCTGTAGCGGACATGAAAGGGCTGCTCCTCAGCTCTTGTGCTAACCACTGAGCCACCGCTGTCCATCGTAGTGCATAATATGAGGGAAAATCCCAGTTTCGTTCCCGACAAAATGGTTGCGGTTGAAAAATAGCACAATCTCAAGTAGAAAAAAAAAAAAAAAAAGAGTTTGGTGACAGTCACATAAAGTCACCAAGTGTGACAAAAGCTGCAGCTGTCGCTGTGCTGAGAGTAAACTCAGAGAGGTAAGCCCATGAGTGTTAGAGCCGACGAGTCCTGAGAGCGAGTCCACACAGCTGCTCTCGTATATTGTGTGTTTTGCGTCACCGCCTCTCTGTGAAGAGAACACAAGATGCTGAATGTGAAGCCTCTTTCTGGCTACCCGCTTCCATGGTAACACCAACCAAACAGCAGCACGGACAAGTGGGGCAAGCAGAAAGGGAGAGAGCGGGGCGGGATAAAACAAGGACGGGGCCGGTTGAGCCGAGCTGTCAGTCCAGAAGACAGTGACTCAGTTCATCCAGGCTTGGAGTGCATTTGTATGTGTGTGTGTGTGAGACCTCTTAAGTTGCAACAAGGTGAGAAAGCTGTGAAGGTCTTAGGATGTAATGTTTGCTAGCAGAAAATATCTGGAAAAAGAACAAGTGTCTTGAAACCTGTTGCAGGAAACAAACGGAAACTGAGAAAAAGAAAAAAGAGTCAAAAAGCCATTCACCAGAGGAAGAAAAGGTTAGGCCAAATCCAAAGAGTGACTGCATGATGTAAAAGAGCCAAGCCAGCCATTACCTAATTTCTCCATGAGGTCATACAAGCCACCATTAAATGCCCCCAGTTTAAAATGAGGTGCCCCGCCCCTTTGTGTACCACACAATGAGAAATAGAGCAGGCAAGCTTTAAACAAAATGGGTTAAACCCTTTAGTCTAATTGCTGAAATACTGCAAAACAGGAGAAATATTCATTTTTTCTTAAAGCAGCTTGAGCCTCTCTGGTACCACAAACATCTCCATATCATGCATGATTGTTTAACAGAGATAAGCTAAGGTTAAAGTCTGAACTACACATTTTTTAAATAAGAATGACTGAAAAGTGTGGTTGTTTAATGTCAGGCTCCATAACTCAATGCTTTATACCACCTTGAGATATTTTTGTTTGACCAAAAAGGTTTCTAATAGTAAAATTAGCTCCCCAGCATGGCTTCCAGTTCTGCAATAGCCTGGTTATGATTCATTTATTAGATTCAGACATGTTGCACAAGGGAAACATGTCAATCATGCACAACACTGGACCTTAAAGACTGAGTCTGGACACCACTGGGCTATGTTATTAAAAGCTTTGCACATCAGGAGACTATTTTAATAGGTTTGATGTAAACCATTCAATTGAAACTACAGCTGTATGTTAAGGGTCACTGGAAGGTGAACCTCATATCCAGTTTACCCAGCATGATGCTGCCATCACTCAGAGGATAATGAGTGCAGAGTGATGTGCTGTGTTGGTGTCCCTTTGATTATAGAGTTTATCAAGAAAACCATTAAACAGGGTTTCTACAGGAATGAATAACTCTAATTTAATTCTTTTTAATGCTCTTAGAAATAATTTTAATGCCACCAACAGGTACCCGTCGACAGGCTGCAGCCATTCCCCAAATTACTCATTTTCCAACCACTTTTGTTGAAATTGGCATTCTTCCCCATTCTCTAGCTTTTTCTCCGACTCAAGCTTTTTTTCCTAACATACGTCTTTGCGATCAACTGGAAGCAGTTCCACGCAAATATTTCGTGATATAATATGTCTGACAAAATTGTTTTTTATAAAAATGTATTTTTTTTAAAGAAAGCATTTTAAATGCCACAATAAACACATTTAATTCATTTTGATGCCAATTAAGGCCTTAATAAAAAAATAAAAAAAATTTAATGACTTAATTATTTTTAATGACCCTGTTAAAAGTTCAACTTTGGATACTGATTTTGAAGACCAAAACAAGTTTGCATTTATAATGCAGAAATGTTGCAATCTCCAAGTAGCTGTAGGGGAGGGGCTTCCCTTCATGTGTGCTATCATTTCAAAGCTAACGCAGGTTTTATCAAACAAAATGAGATATAAAGTAGATTTAATAACAACTTTGCTTCTTTGTTTTATACTTTAATCATTTTATGTCCAAAACTAAAAAAAAAATAGTATTCTATTTTGTTCATAAAAGACCATCTTAATAAGCAAAGAGGTAGAAATTGACAGAAGGATACAACTGTGCATATAGTACTAAGATTAGTCTTTTTGCTATAGGTTTACAGTCAACCTTGTTAGCAGAAATGTGGAGATTATGTGAATATAATTCAGATATGGCATCTTAAATTTTGCCAAGTATAAATAGTGCTTTTAATAAATCCTACAGCATACCGGTAAAAAGGACGTGTTTAGAGTCTATTTAGATTTATCTGGTTTTCAGAGATTTATATTTATATCCGATAAATACTAGCCTATTATAAAACTTACTATGAGCAGAACTACAACAACAATTTCAACTCTAACAAAAGCTCTGGACTGCTCTTAGAGCACACTGATCAATGATTAGGAATATTGTTTAATTCTATCAAAGAACTGCTGAACATGTTTCCACACCTTACAGTAACTGCCATCGAGTTATCCCGCCTTTTCTGTTGTTATGAGCCAACTGGCTGTGTTTCTCTCCCCATTTTTATTTACTCTGCTTATACCAGGACAAACAATGCTTTAGGAAATGCTCATAAAGAGAAAAACAAAAAAAAAGTAGATCTAACAATGATGGCATAATGGGAGATAAGGACCGAGTCTTTTTAAAGGCACAAGAAAGATGTGATTTCATTTAAAAAAAAACAAGGTAGTTGTGATAGTTGCGGTCTGTTTTCTTTTGGCCTCAAAGCTCTGAAATTACTACTGCCGCTGACAACCACATCTAAATATGGGTACATCACTATTACACAGAGAGGCAGACAGAGGCTGCATCACAACAAAGAGACCAAAATAACTCGGTTAGTTCAGGGATACTGACCGGTAATTCTTCCACACAGGGACAGGAAATCTGGGAAGCCTGGAAGGAAAAAAATAGACCATGAGTAACTCATTCAATACATCGTTACTCCCTTGCCTCCTCAGGTTTTTGCAATAAAATTAAAAACAAACACACAATTTCTAAGTTATGTTTCTTGTAATCTGTCCACTTGTAGAATGGTTTTCAACACCCCTGGAGAACGGGCCCTGGCCCGTGCTATGGGCCCTATACTGAAAGCATCCGCTATATAAATTGAAATATAAGTACATTTTTCTTGAAAAAGGTGTATTTTATCTTAATTGGAGCAGGTAGCCAAGTACATTTACTAATGGAATAAGAGGATTTAATTTTAATATACGGTAAGAAAAAAAAACAAATACTGTACTACCTTATTTTAAGTGGGTAATATACATTTATCTTATTTTAAGTGCAAAAATTTTGCAAATGATCTTAAAGGGCCGCCCCAATCCAATATTGATTTGGGAAATTGGTCCAATAAGAGACAGAAAATGAATATCTGTATATACTGGCCTTCCTCTAAAATGTCATATATTAGAATGCTCATTGAAACACTTTGCTTCTATCAACTTTTGTTAAATTTTATTTAACTTTTTAGTGAATAAGAAATTGGTCAGTTGTTATCACAGCTGATGTTAAGTATTGTTCTCTATTTGAGAAATATCACTTGATTAAACTTTTTGCCATTCTACACACAAAAAAAAAATTAAATAAAAATATGTATGGTTCATGTTGATATTGTATCGGGTTAATATCAGTGTCATTCAATAAGGATGAAGTATTGGCATCATATAGGAAGTGAAAATGTTCTATCAGGCGATAATCTTATTAACCTGCTCAGCTTTAGGGGAAATACTCTTATTATAAGAATTATTTACTTTTTTAGATCAGATCTTGCTGTGCAGAACCAAAGTCTTACCATCTTAAATATAAAGAGAAAGCTTTTCTTTATTTATCTTTTTTAGATAAAAAAGATGTTTTAGGATTAATATACTTCTTATTTTGAGAATATATATTGTGGTTTCAAGAAGTTTTCCAAAGCGAAATTTTGTCACTACATTGGCAGATTATTGAACTTATTCTGAGTAGAATCTTAAAAGAAAATGAATAATCCAGCAAAATATGCTCTTGCTTAGTGTATGAATCTTAAAATACTTTTTGGCAAGAGCCTGGTTAGATGGACAATTCTTGCTGTGAGTAAATGACCGAGTTATTAGTTCACATTTACAATTTACTTTAACAATTATTTGAAAATAATAATCACCTGTAATCTTAAGCCATATTAAGATACGGCCAGTTTTCACAGTTTAGATCAGGAGTCTACAACTATGGCTACAACTACGGTACTACTGCTCTTTAGAGGTAAACAAGCAGACCAGCATGGCAGTGCTTATAACATTCATGAAGGTTGGTTATAATTGTGATATTTCCTTGTTTGTGGAGAGTCAGACGAACAAGGCAGCCTTTGGAGAATTGACTTGACAGAGTCGGCTTTTGGGAAGTGGATATGACAAACGATAGTCTAATCAGGGCTTACAGTAGCAGGAAACAATGATAGACATTAAGGTTAATCACACTGCTAAGCAGAACTATCACTGGAAATCATGTGGCATGGTAGGGAAGCCAGTATTTTTATGAATGTCTGAAATTTCATGATTACGGAAGGTGACTGTAAGGAGATGGCGTGGTCTGCTCATGCACTCTTTGTTTTCTGAGAACTGAGCCAGAACTGAATCGCATCCTACTGATGAACTAGTAACATGCAGTTCAGTTGTGTTTGACAGGGTCCGGTGCAGTTGTGCGTGCCATTTACACTCAACAGTTGTCTCGGTTACCGTGCTCGGACCGATCTCAACACAGTTTCAAAGAGGTAGTTTAAATGGGACTATAGTCCCTCCAACGTGTCCTGGGTCATCTTCTAGGCCTCCTCCCGATGGGACGTGCCTGGAACACCTCCCAAGGGAGGCGTTCAGGTGGCATCCGAAAAAGATGTCCGTTTAAACTCAACTGACTCCTTTCGATGTGGCGAAGAAGGGGCTCTATTCCAACCCTCTCCTAGATCCCGGGACGGGACACCATTTTTTTCTGTGGGAGTGGGACGGGACAGGAGTGAAAATCCACTCCCGTGTCAGTCTCTACCTCAGACACGAGGAGATGATTCATCACACTCTGCTGCTAACCATCCCAGTGCATGCTGTAGGTCCTGGAAGGTGGGAACCAGCAGAACCACATGATCCACAAAAAGCAGGGATTATTTTTTTTTTTTTTATTCCATGAAAAAAACGGGCCCACTATGCCCCCCTGGTTAACTTGGTCTAGAACCGCCACTGCCTATAACACATCTGTTCAGGCAGATTTAGTTCTCTTCCCCAAAATCCCCTCATTTGTAGATCAGAATCAAAATAAAGGCCAATAGGTTTAATAAAACATTACCATATGTTTCCTAGACTGATAAACATTTTAGCCAATACTATATGCAAGATCAATAACCAGGGTTTACAATTTACCTACAGTCTAACAGGTCTAGTATGATCATATTCAAGTATGTCCTATTAGTTTTTTTTATAAATGTATTTCATGACAAAATGATACGGAATATAATTGCTCTTATTTTTAATTAATTAAAAGCAGAGTTGGGATTTTCCAGATATAGCTCTTAACTTTCTAAAGGTTTTTTTTTAAATATCTTTTAAAGTTTGCATGAACAGAACCCCTCGTCCACTTATGTGCCTCCAAGTAATATAAAAACATATTTGTCTGAAATGACCACGTCTATAGAGCTCGGAGTTTCACTTTCCAGATGTGTGTCTATCAAAGACATAAAAAAAAAATAATACTTCAGCCGGTTGAAGCGTTTTGTTGTTAGTGTATCCTCTCTTTATAGCCACACATTAGCACCGTTAGCCAGTTAGCCGCTAAACTTACGTTAACCGATCCAGCTCGAACAATGGTGAACTGTCTTCTTTTCTTCAACTTCGCTCACTATCAGAACGTCGGCCCTCTTCAAATACAATGCCTTAATTTTAAAGAAAAGGGAGTAACGGAAACAGCTAACCGCTACATTATTTTACAACATTGCTAGAACTTTGTTTAAACTCCGGTTTAAAAACGTAAATCCCTGCGATTATATTCATTATATGTATGTTTTCGTGAAGTGACCAATCAGAAAGCAGAATTCAAAGAAAGCCACGCCCCGAATAGCAACCATTGGACCAATAGATTTGAATAGAGAAGAGATGACGTGCTTCACTAACTTAGCTGTCAGTGCCAGTTTGACACGCCTTATACTTCAGCTTCAGAACAAACTGTTTCTTTTTGTATTAAGGAGGATTATTTCAAAACAATAAATGTATGTAAACACGCGATATAACAATATTAACGGTCCAAAACACCCTGTTCTTACTAAAACCCATTACTAACTCAGCATATAAGGTTTCCCCTTCGTTTCCCATAGCAACCAGACCGAGCTCGCGTTCTTCCAGGTCCAGACGGCCTGCGCTACAGTGTGGGCTGCATTATTGATGATACCACAGAAACTTTAGCCGTCCCAGAACTTATAAGACAAAAGAGGAAGGGAGGGAACACTGTAGCAACTCTTGACAGCAGCAGGAGGTTGTTGATCCATCTAAGGTGATGTCACAGTGGAGAAGGAGCAGCTCATAACCACAGTGAGTTTACACCAACATCTGCAGAACAGAAACGTGGAAATATTTTTGGACACTCGAAAATTATAACTGTTTTGAGACAGATGTAATGTTGAAATTTAATTGTGCTTCCTATGTTTAAGAATCTACATTTAAAATCTGTCTTTGCTGAGTAATTTCTTTTTAATGCTTTCAATTATATAAAAGTAAACTATCTCACTGACAGATAAATGACAGTACAAGAAGTTAATTGGCATGTATTGTTAAATCTATTTATCAAATAAATCTATCTATCTATCTATCTATCTATCTATCTATCATCTATCTATCTATCTATCTATTTATCTATCTATCCATCAGTCTGTCTGTCTAGCTATATATTTGTCTGTCTGGCTATATTGCTGTTAACCTAGTAAAGCAGCATTTCAGATACAGAGCACGGGAAAATGTATTGAAAAGCCTCTTAAAGTTAAAGGTAAACATATTCTTAACTCTGCCACCTAAATAATATTTTCCTCAACAATGCCATTTTCCAATCATATTCAAGTTCAGTTCTACTAAATAAATTTTCAGTTTCTTATTTCAATTTAAAGAACTATAACACATAAAACAGAAATAATTAGCCCTTAATAAGGTCCTTTGATACTGGTAAAAAAGATATAGAGAGTGTCCCAAACCCTCTAGCATAAACTAAATACCTCATATTCTGGACATTTAATCAATAAAAAAAAAATCTATTTATGTATGTTTTTGTTCATTTTTAAAACAATAATCAAACTGAGGGAATCAGGAAATGGATCCCTTTTGAATTTCTGGCTGATTAATCGGTGTTTCTCGAGAAATAACTTTTCTTTGGACCCACAGCGTTAAAAATAAACAAAGAAAGAAAAAGACAATGTCGCAGAATCTAACTGCATTAAGGATTTTGAAAAACTATAATATATGGTATAGTTCTGCTAGAAGTTTCTTCCTGTTAAAAGGGAGTTTTCCTCTCCACCGTCGCTACAAGGATGCTTGGTGTGAGAGATTGCCTTGGAATCACTGAGTCGATACAATCAACTGGTTTTACTTAGTTAGAAAACTTTGAGCCAACCATACTGTATATCTTTTTTTCCTCCATCCTTTATTGTCATTACAGTGTCACAAGTACAGAGCACAAAAATGTACTCTTTGCATTTAACACATCCGCTTGGGGAGCAGTGGGCTGCCATTGTTCAGCGCACAGGGAGCAGTGTGGGGTTAAGGGTCTTGCTCAGGGACCCAGAGTTCTATGCCCTAACCACTAGGGTCAAACTCCTCTGAATTGGTTGAACTGTCTCTGTAAAGTGCCTTAAGATGACTTATGTTGTGAATTGGCTCTATATATATAAGCTGAATTGAACTGATTTAAATCAAATTTAGAAACAATCAAAGCAGTGTACACAGAGTTCTTATTTCAAAGACTCTAGTCTACAACATTGAGCTAAGGGTGAGTAATACTTTGGGTCAAGGATGTCTTCAATTAAATATAGCAGGAACAGAGTTTGACATTTAAAGTGTCTGAGGTATGAAGACGAACCAGCAAAGACTCTGTTTCCTTTGACCAGGGGTCTAAAGGGATGTAGGGAAGAAAGAGGCTGTGGTGTTTAAGTGGGCTAATATACAGATTTATTGAATGATGTAAGAAAAGACCCACTGATCATCCCAGCTGCATCCACTGTACCATAAAAGGTCTTCTTGTTGCATACAGTGTAGCTCTGAAACAATAAACTGACAGCTGGTAAGCTGTTGTCAATTTGTTTGTTTTTTTTTCATCAAGGCGAGGCCCTGTATTCACTGAGTCTCAATCTTTAGAGACATTTCATAATCTGGATGCCAGTCCATTGGACCAAGAATCCTTTAGTTAAAAAAAGTTTCATGCATATATTTTAACGTTGGATCTTTCACACAATTTCTTTTTTCAACACACCAAATACTTCACATAAATTTCAAACAATAGCTTTGGATAGTTACGCTACACTTTGCTATAGGCATTCTGTTGAATAATTCATACCTTTAAGACATTATGATCCAATGTTGTCAGTTAACAACCTGTGTTGCTAAGGGATGAACAGGTGTTACATGGCCCTCTCCGTTTTTTCTGCTCCAAACACAGGTAAGAAGAAGCTGAGTCACATATATCTTCATCTGAGGGAAAATTCGATGGAGGAATCTGACGACTTAGATGAGGACGTCCAGGGAGAGGGCAAACCCACTGTGCTGTGGGAGAGGTGCATTCAGCAGAGCATTGTATTTGAGCTCAGTGAGGATGAAAGTCTCCACCTAAGTGATCTGGAGAGCTCCTTAGCTTTACATCTGTCCCAGGCAGAATCAACTGCCTCAGAAGCAAACATTCATCTCAGCGGTAAGTCAATTAGTAGCTTTCCTTGTCTCTACTTTGCTAATTAATTCAATGCAGCTGATATGATTAAAATCCTGTTGTAGCCAATTGTTCTATGATCCTTTATGTCAATTTAGTAGCATGTTGTTAAACAAAGTAATGCCTGTGACTTTCATGTTTTGTATTGAGATTTGAAGATGACAAGAAGAACAAAATTGTTAAGTGAAAGAAAAATCATACATGTTATTTTGTTACAAAATACACATTTAAAAAGTGTGGTGTGGGATTTCGGAGTCCTTGTGTTAGTTCTTTGTAGAACCATCTTGAATTACTATACTAATTAGGGATGCACGATATAATCGGCCCCCTATCGGTATCGGCCTGTATCGGCCTTAAAATTGAATATCGGACAT